>NW_027305516.1:335000-635000 GCF_039555335.1 Amphiura filiformis | reverse complement strand
TTCTCGGAGACTGGGGGTCGCACGTTCATCAAATAGGCGGGTGCAGCTTTGAATGAGGAAGAACCAGTTTATATTTTTTAAGGTCAAAGGTCAGCGACGGGGTCAAGGCCAATTGAAGTCTAATTTCAAACATGTTAAATGGCAAATCTAGCCATGCCATTGTGTTGACCTTGGACTATCAAGCAAAAGTTTTCACGGTGACCTTTTCGCGTTAAGAGGTCATAGGTCAATATTTCAAATTGCCCATATGGAGCTCAAACTTGGTGTGTGGGTGAACCTTGGACTACCAAGCAAAAGTTTCCATGGTGACCTTTATGCCAGACCTACGGTTAAGAGGTCATAGGTCAAAAAAGGTCAACATTTCAAATTGCCCATATGGAGCTCAAACTTGGTGTGTGGGTGAACCTTGGACTACCAAACAAAAGTTTCCATGGTGACCTTTTCGTCAGACCTAAGGTATAGAGGTCATAGGTCAAAAATGGTACAAATTTTAAGTTGCCCCTATGGAGCTCAAACTTGGTGGGTGGGTGGACCTTGGACTAACAAACAAAAGTTTCCACAGTGACCTGCTTGTCAGACCTATGGTTAAGAGGTCATAGGTCTAAAAATTTCAAATTGCTCATATGGAGCTTAAACTTGGTGGGTGAGTGGAGCTTGGACTAACAAACAATGGTTTCCACGGTGAACTTTTTGTCAGACTTATGGTTAAGAGGTCATAGGTCAAAAATTTCAAATTGCTCATATGGAGCTCAAACTTGGTTGGTGGGTGGAGTGGACCTTGGACTAACAAACAAAAGTTTCCACGGTGACCTTTTGTCAGACCCACGGTTAAGAGGTCATAGGTAAAAAATTTCAAATTGCTCATATGGAGCTCAAACTTGGTGGGTGAGTGGAGCTTGGACTAACAAACAATGGTTTCCACGGTGACATTTTTGTCAGGCCTATGGTTAAGAGGCCATAGGTAAAAAAATTTCAAATTGCTCATATGGAGCTCAAACTTGGTGAGTGGGTGTAACTTTTGCCAAAGAAGCTTAGGTTTGCGTTCATTAGGTCATCTGTGGTCTACGGTCTATGGTCGGGTCAAATTTCAAATTGAGGGCGAAAGTCAGGTCAAATTGCGCTCACTGTGAGGAAAGTGATCCCAGCCAAAGGACACACCCTGATTTTGAGATCTGTAAAAGCCACTAACCAAGCCGAGAACCGTGAAATACGGGTAACCGCCTAGTTATCATAATCTGAAAAATTATGATAATATGTCGGACCAACAGAAAATCATCCTGTTTTACTACTAACAGGGCGAATTTTACAGTTTGCTCATAGATTTAAGTTGGAACTTGTGTAAGTATTACAAATAAAAAAAAAAAAAAATCGGTTTTGAAAACAATAAAGGTATATTCTGGAAACAAGATCGTACATTAAGGCTTTAACATCATGTCCATATAGTTTTTAATTGTTAAAATGTACTTTGTAAAGCCTCCACCAAAAGTAATACATTTATAAAGAATGATGGTTTATTTTAAGTGCATTTTTATATGTCCAATGTTGTTCAGTATTAGTGTTTGTAAAGTTTGTAAAATTTCAAAGTTGCAGTAAATATTGCATTGATTTGAAGTCAGCACAAAGATAATGCCAGGTTTTTTTTTATGTCAAGCATATCTTTGCATTAACAGCTGAAATGCAGGAGATAACGCTGACCAAAATTCGGGCCAAGCACAAGTGACTTGGTGAAAGGGGTCGCCATAGATAGCTAATCGGGACATTTTTATATGTCACAATGCTTGCGTAATAATAATCATTGATCACTGTAAAGTGCGAACTTTTAAATTGGGATAATTTTCTTCAAAAACACTACTGTATTGATAATATTGAACAACATCAGACAAACGGGGTATCAAAATGCGCTTTTTTTGTGAAGGCTTAAGGTGTTTTATTAAGAGCAGGATAAGAAGAGACATATTCACCCATGCCCGAATTAGAGATTTCTTGATACTTACAAACAATAAGATGTATTTGTTTACCTGTACATGGTACAAAAATGTTAATATTTCCCCCAATTTATTTCTTGATTTAAAAATCAATTTTTTCACTCTTTCCTGCTCTAAAAACTCACTTAGCTCAAGGCAGCTAAAGAAAATTAACAGGAAAATGCAAGTTAAGAATGCACAAATGCAAAATATTTATTATTATGATTATGTGCACAATTCACAACATGTGATGCAGCGCAAATCTGTGCCTAGTTGAAATACTGTCAAATTGTATTAGCTAAGGCTACTCTGATTGTTTTATTATTTCAGCATTTTGGTGCACTAAAAGCATACATTTTTGCACATACAGTTGAATAGATAGATCTTTCTTTCAAGAGCTTAGTTTGACACTTTTCTTACTAAATCATTCTCAGAGTGAATTTTTGACAACATTGTGCTATTTTTATGGCAAGCTGTGCAAATAAAACAAACTTTTTTATAATATGCTTAAAGAGCACATCAAACTCTTTCAAAAAAGTAAATGTGTGCAGTTTACTGGAAGTAAAATTTTGTTTGTGTTTGTAGGCATGTGTAATTTTGCTCCTACTTTCCATGTAACTCTGAAATTTCACAGAATGTTTTGCGACTTTTGGTCTAAATATTGCAACACATGTGCAGTCATGGACTTGACGTATACTCTAAATAAAAAATAGTAAATATTACTCAATATTGAGTAAAGAGGAAACAGCAAAAAATGAGTCAAGTGGAACTCAATATTGATTAAATTCTTATTCGATACCAGTACAATTTAATCAACATTGAGTGCAATTCACTCATTTTGTTACATATTATTCAACAGTTTATTGATAATTATTTGGAGTGTAGAGTTTAACTATAGTTTCCAATTTTCCTTCTATTTGCAGTCTTGTCAGAGAATGCCAGAAAGCGGAAGGCTGTCATCAAGCTAAAGAAAGTGTCCATATCTGAACGGCTATGATAAATGCAGTGCATGCAGTAAAGCCATTTCAAATTTGATGAAAAAGTTGGATCTAAACCCATATTGTAACATTTGCTGAGGCAGATGCCCTCAATGTTTTTCAGAATTCTGATGTTTACACGACTGTAATGTATAGACTTAAATAAGCTAATAATATACTAAAAAATACAACTTTTTTAAATAAAATGATGTGTCCTGTCATTTTGTTCATGCTATCAAAAATTAGTCAAATGCATATGTGATCTTCATAACAGTAACACTGTGCGTACATGGCATTTTGGATGGTCATACACATGAAAAGAACCATGCCTCAGTCACGATTGATGGCGTGACATGCATTGTCGACATACACGCTAGATTTAAATTTTCTTTGTTTTACCTCATGTGCGGCTCAAAATTAAAAAGGACACATATCTGACAATGATAACTAATATTTTGTGTAAAAGAAATCTGTTTCTTTGAAATGTTACAATATGGCTTGAAGTCGAGCTTATTAAAAAGTTAATGAAAATTACACTGTTAACAAATTCATCTTGTGGACAACTAGCTGTCAATGGCAGACGTCTTATGTGATAACAAGGGCAGACACTAAATGACTTCCTACATACCCTCGCCCAGCATTTTCATCATATAATGGCAATTTCAAAAGTAATTTTCTTTTATGATTATCTGTACAACAAAAAGGTGATCTAGGGTTAATTATTTTGCTATGTGACTTGGACTCAGTAGAAATAACTGGTGAAATATACTTACTAAATTTTGGGATGTGTCAGAAAATGTGGGTTTTTGACTTCCCATAGTTTAGCAGCAGAAAGTTTCAGATGAAGAAGAGTATGCCAGTTATTTTCTTTTCTCCGTTGAGGGTTGGTGAAATAATTGTGTGTACCCAGAGGGGTAAATTTTAAGGGGAACAAGCACAGATAAAAAGGGTAACTTTTTTTAATTTTGCACCATTTTGATATTTCACCCTAAAACGGAACTGGAAAATGTTATGAAATTGTTCAAAGATGCCGGTGATAGATTTGCTGGCACGTCGAAATGGATGGGCTCTGTTGGCTCTGATGGGCAGGCAATTTCTGGCAGACTATTTTGAGAATTTCAACTTGTGGGGGTACACATAATTATTGCACAGCCCAATACGCACCTGTAGGGTATTTCTACTAGATGTTGATTTGTACCTTATAAGTTATATTGCTTCCCACAAGGTAAGGCCATATAAAATTAATATTTTGGTTCTCGTCCAGAGGATTTTCATGAATTGATGAGGGAGGGAGGTGTTTTTTGTTTTTTTCAATGTAAAATCAGCACTGTCAGTAGTTTTCGGTCTTTTCCAACAGTGCTCGAGGAAACGATGAGGCACTTCTTTTTCAAATGTGAGTTTCTGAGGGATAAACCCCCTAGAGTAATAAACTTATTTATATGTATGAAAAATTCATAAATCATTCCAAAGTCTAAAATAATTTAAAGGAAAAAAAAATCTGACAAATCCCAGAAATTGAGGAGGAGGGGACGAGAACCAAAACATTAATTTTATACGGCCTAGTAGGCATAGTACATAATAATATAGATAAAAATTAACCTCTGAGCTGTATCTATTGTTATGCAATTGAATACCAACATCTGGTAGAGAAACCCTAAAGGTGCATATTAGGAAAGCTTTTGCACGCAATGCATTTATTTTGGGGCATACATAATGCAAAAAGGCTTTTTAAATTGATTGGGCTCAAAAAGAAACGTAATCTTACGTATGGTCATACCTTAAAATCATGTCCATCAAAATGAATCAAAATTACAGACAGGATTACTTCCAATACGATACTCTAAACACAATCAAGTATGTAACCAAACAAACGGTTGCCCAAGTAACACCACAGCAAAATGCACTGACATGGAACACCTTTTATGACCATGCCCATATGATGTGTGTGTAAAATAATTGTAACAGCAATGTGCACTTTCCTGTCCCATGATTGCCTCACAAAAATAACACTCGTGCCCAACGAACACACCCCGACATAAGTGAACACGGATACATACGACCTGTGCACCCTGATCAGTCTCTCACAAACACATTAGTTTGTTTTGACTTTACTTCCCGTGCCATAAACTCTTTATGTTGCTGAAATTTTCAGGCTGTGACAATTGATACAGCAAGCAGTTCCACACCAGCACACTTTTCAGTTGTGTCAGTAAAGTAACCACTTGGATATTGAAATGTCATTAGAGTAGAGTATTGAAGTAATCCTGTGTGTATGGACAGATTTTCATTTTAAAGATATGACCATGAGAAAAAGTTTATATTATGTCCCTTTCAGACATGTGTGGGTAGCACCCAGCTGTGTTTGAGAGTTCATCCCTAGATGTGATAATTTTATTGCAGAAATGCAACTGCATACAAATGATATTCTGTTTTAAATTTATGTATTTGACTCAATAATCATTTTTGGTATTGATAAGGCTAAAAGAAAACTATGTCTCAAAGCGCCCTTGCGTATTTGTTTTTCTTAGCATATCAATTTCAGCAGAAACAGAACATTCAAGTTTTATTTCACTCTTATATTTTTGCTGCCAAAATCATGAAATTCTGAGAAATATTTTGAAGAAAATCTTCTTGGGGCATATTCTGCCTCAGGGGAATGTTTTAAAGCAAAAAGTCTTTATTAGTTGTAAAATATACCTCCTTACTGCCCACCAATGAATACAATTAATTTTTATATTTTTATCTGTCAATTTTAAAATTCTGGTTGTGAGAAATTGTTGTTAAATTGATACATTGAACGACCGGTGTATTTCATAGCATCCTATAGACCACTAGCAATTATTGTTTATCAACAAAGGCAAGGGACTGGTCTATCGATATGCTTGAACAAACTGCCACACTGTTGAATGGCTTTCTTGTACTATATGTGGTGGGTGATTTTTAAATGCATGTGCCCTGAGCAAACTACTATACGTACGCACAGCAGAGAACAATTGAAATTTTCATAATTCGCGCGCATACTGCCGGGCAGTGACGTCACATGCGTCAAGTGGTCTATACGCCCTCGGAGGTAAAGTATATGATAAAGCCGGGCGAAGAAGTCAAAAGAGTTTTATTGAATAGCCCTATTGTCCTCTAACAGAGGTGTGCCAAGGACTTTGAGACATAGCATTATATTTTTTAGCCTGAATCATTATTCCAGCGTAACTTGAAATTGTACATGTGTTTTTTATTGAATTTTTTTTCAACAACCCTTCCTGTACCTTTTTACAGGAGCCAACCATCCGTGATGAATTCACGCTTATCGTACATGTATATGTGAATGCAAGTTAATGGAAGCGCGTATACGAGTTAGTACGTAATTATGCCATGTCTGGAACTTGTGTGCGCTTCATGTAGTTTTCATTATTTTGGAGGAAGTGTCTAAACATTGCCCTTTTATTCTGTAATTCTATTGTTGCTATGAACAGAAAAATAGTCGGTCTTCTTGTCATGTTGAGTGGCAATGACTAAACTGGACATTCCCCTTGAAATGATCCTGTGAATGTGACAATCTGTAGAGTTTTTGTTGTTGACAGGGAGTCAGTCATGTTTCGCCATTGTTCATCACCGTTTAACAACTTGCGTGTCTGCATGGCTTACTTCGCTCATGCAGCTAAAGTTGCCCTCACGAAGTAAACCATGCAGACAATGCGGATCGACGCTTCGTTGTTATCGGTGATGAACAACGGTGAAACATTATTGAATCCATATATAAAACATCTCAATCTTGCTATTCTTGTAACACACTCACAGGAATGGTTAGAAGATGCTTTTGCCCTTAATTTGTTTACCTTGGGCTGCACTTTTTGCCAAAAGAAAGTGCGAGACTTTTGTATTAAGGCTAGAAGTTGATAGTAAAACATGAAATACATTAAGTTATTCAATATCAAATACCTAATTATATTCAAAGGCATGCACTTTTTTAATATTAAACAATCCAATTGATTTGATGTCAAGTTCAAAGTTCTTTTCAAAAGTGCAGCTCAAGGTAAAAAAAAAAGGAAAAATTGAAGACTGGGCGTAGTTTCCTCATGTCTTGTGGGATCCAAGTGATGCCAATTAGGTGTTCATGCTAACTTATCTGATTAATACTGATCTGAATTTGACATTCTGAAAAAGATTTAAGGTGTGTTTACCATACATTTAAGGCTATTGATACAGTTGTGTAACATGTTTGAATTATGTTTACAAATTGAACAGGTTTGAAGAAACTGCAAAAAACCCAATTGGCTCAAAATGTACACATTGCACTTAATTTTAAATGTATCATGTACATAATATAAAAGGAGGCGTGTAATAATTATGAAGTGAATCATGAAACATTTCAAACCCGATTTTTATCAATTCTGATCATGACAACATTCACCTGAATATGTCCATCCTTACAAATGAAAAGGTAACACAGTAAGTTGTCAAACGTGGTGTTCAGAGTTGAAGACCACTCTTTAAACCATGGTAGCATCAGATGATCAAAATGGTTTTTTGATGGCATTGCTCATGAGTGGGCATTCATTATATGGCTTACTTATTTATAATTTAAATAAACAGATCTTGTATTCATAGAACAAATAAGGTTGTTAAATTATTGACCTTTTCGGTAAATCCCATAAGCCATTGCGAGTACACCTGAGAACTCGTCATTTGACATCACGCCGACTTGAAATGCGCAGTGACGATGTTCGATAAAGATGTGTGCATCGGCACAGATCGGCGTGACGTCAAATGACGAGTTCTCGGGTGTACTCGCAAATGCTTGTGGGATTTACCGAAAAAGTTGGTTCCTTTTATAATGTATATTTAGATGTATATTATAAGGGCATTTTGTGATCCACAGCCTCATCCTACACTTTTCTAAAAAAAAAGTTGAGATTTTTATACTACTGGAATTCTGGAAACCTCTGGCTACATAATATTTATGTACAAAATTTGAATTACGTTCTATTGTACAAGAACAAAATTAAAACAGTAATGGCCTATGGACAGTGTAATACACCTAATCAGGCATATCGCACAAACGCAAAATCAGAATGAACTGAAATTTTTGGAATATGCTTTTTTGCTGGATATCTATTAAAAATGTCTTTAAAAAGAGGATGTTAGGATCACAAAATGCTCCTGTACTGCACATGCCACTTTGCCAATTACAAAACAGCCCTGGATAATTTGTGTGTGGTATTAACTTTCTGGTGGGGTGGTACACATAATTATTATACAGCTCCTTATCTAAATTTAAGATTAGAATGTGGATGTAGTTTTTGGCTAATAAATGGAACTAATGACAAAAAGTTCAAATTTGGTGTTATTGTATCTCTTATCTGAAAAAACAAACAAAACAAAAACGATGTCTTACGATCACACGTCTCAAGTGTGAGTGTAGCTGTTGTTTCCTATAGAACAATCAGAAGTTTAAAGCCATGTGTGATTTATACGCAGTTTATACATCAAGACGCACTACAAACAGCGATATGCATACAATGTATACGTGTGTAGGGGCGAGTTGACATTCACAGAACGTGTTAGCAAGCACTCGATCAGTGAACTCTGAATAAAACAGGAGATCTCCGGTTTTAATATAAAAATTTTACTGCAATTAATGCACTTCAGGCTTAGTCTTTTATGTGGTATTGTAGTACACCACTGGGCATTACAATCATGTAAAAAGTAGAAATTTGAAAAAAAAATATGGGTGTCGTTGTGGAGCAAAACACATGGCTTCAAGTTTTTGTTCTTTTATGTCAAGCATATCTAGGCATTTCAGCTGAAATCTAGGGGATAATGCTGACGAAACTTCCGCCAGGCACAAGCGACCTGGTGAACGAAGGGGGTCGCCGTAGATAGCTGGTCGGGGCAATTTTACAGGACAGGCAAGTGTAGCCACTGAACAATCGGGCTTATTTGATGTTGGTAATGAAATACAAATGAATGAATTACCCTGACCGGAACTGACTGTAATAAGGTCTTTTATTATGGGTCATCTGCCCCACCTCTACCAGATGAGCCACATGGAGAGCAGATAGGATTTTATTTATTTTCTTATCTGCAGGAACTGAACCCGGGACCTCATGCACCAAAGGCAAAGACCTTAACCAGTGTGTCACGCTGCTCCCGATTTATATTAAATTCGGAAATCTTATTTCATCCCGTTTTATTCTGTGTTCACCGTTCAAGTGGTGTATCATTGAATCAGTGACTTATAAACTGTGTGCATATCGTGTGGACATCATCACCTGCTTAATGTGGAAAATAAATACAAATCATACTTTTATGGAAACATGATCAACATGCCTTTAAATAATATATTATCCACCGGGTATCAAAATGGGCCCCACTACACACACTCTCTTTACCATCAAAATGGAGCTTTACAATTTATGTGGCATCAGCAAAGAAGCACAGAAAGTACGAGAATTCAGATTTTCATTATTTTGGGATTTCCGGTTCACACCTCTATCAACAATAGCTTTTTACCCAATTTTACAGTACAAATATACAAATCCGTGCAAAGCGCGCCAACATTTTAATTTTGTGGACTAATTGTTCAAAAAAGGGGGTCATTGATCAGTGCAGGCTACAAAAAAATGGTCATTGGGTGTAGGATTTGCCAAAAATAATGGGGTCATTTCATGGGTACATGACTTGTTTTATATATGAGAGTGCCCCCAGGCCTCTTATATCCCCCTGGTCCTGACATATCCATCCTATAGATGATAAAAGAGGGCTAGTTGATGCGATCTGATTGTGATGATTCACCATGGCAGCGAAATTACAGTGCTTTGAATTCTTTAAGACCTGGAAAATGTCGCAATATATATCCAAACATTTATTATTATATATTTAAACTGTCCAATTTTGGATCAGGCTATAACTAGCAATTATCAGTAAAACTTTCTTTTTTTTCGCTTTGACATGTGAATGGTTCTCTGAAGGTTTCAGTTTTCGATTGGACATGGTTCAGTTGTGGTAGACAGCCCGATACCAGAATAACTGGTTTCAAAAGGGTTTATGGGTCGTAGATGTAGGTTGATACTGCACCTTATGGAGAAATTTCTTAAGAGGAAGCTGATTTAAAAGAGAATTAGTACCTTTAATTATAGCCATTTTCTATGGATGGAATACTGTAGTTCAATTACATTAAACTAAGTCTTGCATACACCACATTAATCAAAATCCCCAATGCAGGCTTTGGAGCTATAAGTTGCAGTACTATGGCGAGTATTGACCTTAAGTCATCTTGCTGAAAGATGAAACTCGGACCCAGTAGCGTAGCCAGCCGGGGGGACTTCCCCCGGACACCTAAAGTGGGGGACGGTTATTGTATCAGCAGCTGTTAAGTACATGCATTCTGCATAATGAAAGGTCTAGAGTACAGCATTTCATCCGCAAAAAATAATTATGACAATTAAGACTAGCAGATATAGACTCTATTTCCAAGGTATTTCCAAGTGATGGGAGCCATCATTTTAATGATCAACATTGTGGGTTTATTAGGTATTAAACCCAGTCCACTCAACTATAATCAATAGTGTACTCACCAGGCATGACCAACTCTTTTCAATAATAAGATTTGATATTTCGGCCAAACACAATGATCCCATACAGGTGCTACACCAAAATATGATGCCTTAAAACAGGTTTACATGATTAAAATTAAACACTCAAAACATTAATGCTCAAACACGATAAACATGGAACATGCATTTTTGTGTTCTTTCAAACATAACACCTGCTTATCACATGTATTTTCACCAATACAGTGGAACAAATGAGAAAATTCACACAACAGACCTCAAGAATAATAACATCTAAATGAAACCCAAGAATTATATTTGAGTCTTTGTTTGTGTGTCAGTGGCATGTGTTTATGTACATGATGAGGATTTAATCATCATGCTGCACAGTGCTTTATCAGACACTAATAATGATGCCCCCACATTTATATACCACTCGTTATTAGCTGCCCTCACGATATAAAAATATGCAGACAAGATGGGATGGGTGCAGTAAGTGGTTAATTTCTGATGAATTGCTGTGTCATGAGAGAGAGAGAGAGAGACAAATTGTATAAATTGCTGAATAACGCATGCAATTAAATTCAAGTAAAAAAATATTTTAAACTGCTTTAGACACAAGTCATGAATCTGAAATTTCGTCTCATTGAATAGAGTTCATATTTTAAATTACTCGATACCTCCTTTATAAAGCTTCATTTAAAATTGTACATCCGAGATAGTAGTTCAAGAACAAGTTAATTCAACTCGATTTGTTTTTTGCCAAGTTTTGTGTTTCATATTTGTAGAAAAAAAATATGAATTATTATTAAATATGAATGTGACAACTATACTAAATAGCATCCTGCTGGATAGACCAATCTAGGCTGGTGTTGTTGGGAAGTCAAGTAACTTTGCTTGTTATTTAGTTTAGTTGTCACCATCTATTACATGTAGCTTCTGCCATCTTTACATACATGTATGTACACTACAGTTGTACTTGAACTTCACTTGGCAATAATACCTATGGTTGGGAAAGGGAAATGGAAAACATACAATATATAGACGAATCCAACAAGCCAATTCATGGTCAGGATTTGGTCGGCCATTATTGGGTCCCCGCATGCACCAAACAGGTGTTGTGAGTGCCCAATTGGATGGATTAAACCCGCTTAAAATTCAATGTTAGATTCTTCTGTGTTGTAAACTGTCATCATTCTTTTGTCTTCGTATAACACAGGTGACAGAATGCAGTTTAAAATACCCTCCAAGGCCGCATCATTTCATATTTTAGGGAAGATAGAGCTGACGGGGACCCAGCTAATGGCTGCCATTGAGGTATAGGATGAAATTGGATTCGTCTATAGAATGATTAAGTATATTATAATCTCAAATTGTTCATCTTGACAAAGTTTTAATACAAAAAGGGTACAATTTGCTCTGAGACATCATATCTCATTCTAGATTCTGGCCCATGTTCACTGTTCAGCAACCCTATAGACCATAATTATAGCGTATGTAACATGGGCGGCTAGTTTTTGGTCATATCAATTAATGAACTCGGATATGTCAAACTATGCATTTTCTGTTTTCTTTTTTTCAAAACAGATAATTGGAGACTTTTCATTGCAACAGGAGCATTTAGGGAATTTTATCCCTGTAAAATTTTGTTTGTACCTTTAATACATAACCACTGACTTAGAATCCAAAGAAGATATCATATAACTTTAAAAACTGAAATCCATGTGTGTAACTCTTGACCTCACAAACTCAATTTCCCAAAGGGTGCCTTCTTGGCACCGGTGTTATTCTGAATCTAAATACCTCTGGTTGTTACTGAAAGTAAAAACAAAACTATATACACAACTTCACAGCCATATGTTGTTTTTTTTTACTTGGAACTGGCATTCAACATTCTGTGTAATTGAGTTTGAAAATAAATCTAATACTGGCACTTACTTTTTGCAACTTAGATGATACCTAGTCATATCATGTACATGGTTGTAGCCATACAGTGGGCAGTGGTGGACAACAGAGCCCATTACTCAGTTTTGGCGCCCACCACTCGGCTGCAATTTTAGCACTGGAGCCCACCACTCAGTACCAAAATTACATAAATTTTCTGCATTACTCAAGACTTTGGACAATTTAAATGACAAATTGCCAAAAGTGCAAGATTTTCATCAAATGCCACCAGTACAAAAAATTTTATAGCTACAATCCTGATCATGTGACCAGTCAGGTGGGTCAGTTGCCTCATGAAGTCTGTCTGGTGCACGTGGAATGTTCCAGACATATTGCAGCTAAGTTGCAAAAAGTAAGTTCCAATATTATATAGATTTTATTTCCATACTCTGTTCAAACAACAATAAGAACGTTCACTCATTCTGTGTCAATTCTCATGACATGTCTGTTGCCAGTATGGTGGGACCATGCAAGAGGTACGTGAAGGCATCTGTCAAATTTCACAACAGTAAAAGTGCCATATGTGACCCGTTCTGACAAAACCAGGAACAAGTTGCATTTTTGACATTTCATGATTTGAATAAAAATGTAAGCACTAGACAATAAGCTTTAAAATGGTACCTAAATTATATATACATAACATCAATACTTTAAAAGACATGGGATAATTTTCTAAATGATATCTTGATATTTTTGCCAAGTTGCTATTCTGAGTAATGGGCTAATTAGTTTCCTGCCTTACACATGATTGAATATACAAATATATACTGCCATGAGAGGTTCTGGTTAAAACTATGGGCCCGAGGTGAGATCAATAGTATTAATTGATCTCAATGAGGGACCATAGTTTTAACCAGAACTTTCAATAAAGGCAGTATATATTTGTTTTATATACTTCATTAATATGTTCTTTGTTCATTGATTGGTTAAAAGAAAATTATTTGACGTTTTGACTCTCCAGCTTCTATCCTAAGTAAACAGCACGACCAATTTAAGCACAAACTATATTTTGCCCTTCAAAATAATCGAATAGGCTAAAATCGGGCTAACCAATTACAGCAGCGCCGAAATCACGCTATGGCAGTTTTGTAATGCGTGAACTGTTCCGTCAAGATCAAATGCGCCGCACGCCGAAGGCATGGTCAAAAGTACTATTTACGGCTTGGAGGCACTATTTACGGCTCATCCGGGACATTGAAAATACTATTTACGGATTAGAGGTACTATTTACGGATAGGAGTACTGATGGTAGAACTATTTTTGGTCATGTGATCCACTTTTAACCAATCAATGAACAAGAATATATTAATGAAGTATATAATAGGGATTATCATAGTTTAATTGTTAATTATTGGTTAAATAAACCTCGTTTGATAAGCACTTATCCAAGGATTTGAAAGTCCATTTAGTCCCACAGTCAAATACCATGAAATTAAGAATTCCAAAATTTGATTTGTTTTGTTGGGGGGGGCGTTAAAGGCGTATAACTCAAAAACATGTTCCGGGTGTTGATTTGGTGTCAAAACAACAATTTTTGAGAAAGAAATATTGTTTTTGCCCCATTTTTGCATGACAACATGATACAAAAAAGTTTGTTCAAAATGTTGCCTCTTTAAAGATGGTGATATATTTTCTTCCTATTTTTGGTCCACTGCCTCTTCTCAAAATACTCCAAATAAGAGACCGATTGTTATTTACGGCAGGGGTGGAATGGGTGTTTTGGAAAAAATATCGACAAAAAAATTCGAGTCCACCCAAAATTTTCGGATTCTCCCTTGTTTTCCCAAATTCCTCCATTTAAAACTTAACAATCCCCCCTCCTGGCTCAACAAAAAATTTTGCGTTCCCCCTCAAGATCCCAAGAAAATTGCGGGTTCCACCTCAAAATGACCATTCTTCCCCTGTCGTAAATAACGATCGCTCCCGAAAAAGATTTTGGCACCATCATGTGCATAAGCCTTCTTGCAGATTTGGTTTTTTTTTTCATGGGTATCTAGTTAATCACACCGTCCCTAAAAAGAAGATGCCAAAAGAAAATTCTGTGTAGTTTTTGTGATTAAGGTCAGAACCAGGTTCAATCACTAACGGACCTAAAATAAAAGAGTAGGAACAACTTTTGCTCAGAAAGAGATAAGATCATACAGAGGTCAATTTCAAAACCGTTCGGATCTTGCTATAAACCATACCATGAGTATTGCTCTAATCTTAATAATTCAGTAATGTTTAACCTATCAGAGATGTATGGTTCTCAAGTTATAAACAAAAAGCTCAAAAGGTACACAGGGGTCCAAACCTTAAAGAAATGCTCAGATTTTTACCGAAATTAATGGTCTCAAATTGTTCATCTTGTAAAAACATTTCAAATGTCTCATTGTATGTATTTCCATATCCAAGGATACAACCGTTTGCTTGTAACTTGAGATCTATATGTTGCAGATCAGAGCATTTGTTTTAGGTTTTGACTTGCAAGGAGACCAAAATTGACCTTTTTACTTCTAACTCAAGAACCATAAGTCTCAGTAGACTAACACACTTCCCCTGAATTGTTTTGATCAGATTTGAACTTTGGAGTGGCTTTGATAAACTATACATTTGGATCTCGACTCGATGCAAAGCGTCAGTTTTCCCGCCAAATTTCATGAACCTTAAAGAATCTATGACAAGTTGACCCCGGATTACCCTAAAATGACCTTAGCATTTTTTTCTCTCGCTAGGGTGGTTGCTCCCACCAAATTTCATGAACCTGTGACAATAGATGGCAATTTGACCCCTGATGATCCCAAAATGACCTTTAGTTTTTTTGTCTCACTACAGTGGTCGTTCCAAACCAATTTTCACAAACCTGCAACAATCTGTGGTAATTTGACCCGGGATGAACCCACAATGACCTTGCGATTTAGCATATTTTGCGTTGTACATGTAAATCTAATGAGTCAAGAACCTTTGGCTGTGCTACTTCCCACCAAGTCACATCACTGTAACCCACATGGATCTCCAGATAATCTGTTCACACTGTTATTTTGCTTTACATGCATAAATTATGCAATTAGCTACTTAATTATCATATTTTGCGAACAAAAACATAATAGAATATGAACACCACCAATTTCCACCCCTTCAATCACTATACGCCTTACTAGTTCTAAGTAATCGGTAATGTCAGACCCCGGGGTTTCACTCCCATTGTGGCCTGTACACCATCCATGATAATAAAAATGCTTTTTTTTTTCAAAAAAGTTTTTTTTTGTGGGTAGGCACGATCTGGCGTACTGTATTTAGGGTGTCAGAAACATGAAAAAAATGGAAAAAAAGGGTAGCAATGAAATATAGGGTATGAAATGTGATGCAAGGAATAAAATCCCTGTTTAGGGTGTGAAAACAGGCGCGTGTTACCTGTTTAGGGTATCGTTTTAGTCCAGGGTTAAATCATTGTTTAGGGTGATTTTCAAAAGTTGATTATCGCGGATGGTGTACAGGCCACAATGGGAGTGACCCCCTGGGTCTCAGACGGATGGACGGAATGACGACTGGTCAAACTATAGTATCCATTTTTTGATATCAACCTTATCTGTCTAATTATGGACACACAAAAAAGTAAAATATTGTGACTACAAATGACTTTTTCAGTCAAAGGGTCAGGGGCTGTGCATTTATTTGAGCCCTGTAGAATGAGTAAGACATTTTTGGCACCCCGACAAGGGGGAGGGGGTAATTTCTTGCAGGTTGGAAAACGTGGGCAAGTGATCTTTGGCGCATATTTATAAGGCACATTTGAAATGAAATCTCTATAAAAAGGCTTATGAAAAGGGTACATAGAAGTTTGATATTATGCAAATTTGTGGTCACTATATGTTTTTAGACCATTCAGGGGTTTAAAAAATTTGGCACGCCCAGATAGGGAGGGACAAGCAGCAATTTTTAGAACTACGAGAGGGGGCAAGAAATTTTTGGCATGTCATTTTTGCACAGTTCCTTATCTTATTCAATCTTACTTACATATTGTAACATTTGCTGAGGAGGGCACCATCAATATTTTTAAAAATACTGTTTTTCACATGATTATAACTTTATTTTAAACTAACATACCCTGAAAAAACATACCCTGCTGTAGTTTTGTCAAAATCAGAGATTTTAAATAAAACGCAGGAACCGTCACACATACGCAATGTTCATAACACTGTACGTACATGGCGTGCAGGATGGTGAATACACAAATCAAAGGACCGTACCGTAGCACAACCGTAGAGTGCATGCAAGGACACACATTGGTGACATCAACGCTGGTAGTAAATTCCTGTTTTCTTAGCTCCCCTCCGTTGTTCGGTTCAAAATTAAAAGGGGAGATATCTGACCGTAAAAGCTAACATTTTATGGAAAAGAAATATTAATTTATTTTTATGCTAATGTTACAATATGGCTTTAATTAATACATATCTGAGACTTTACAATAACCTTCATAAGCATGGATTCAAAGTGTACTTTTGCTCAGAAATTATGTCTACATTGGAAGTGTGCAATACATGCTACAGTGGAAACTCATTATAACGCTATTACAAGTTGTCAGGGACAGAGAAATTAGTTCTTTATATCCAAATTTCGTTATATCAGGGTTCAACAATAAATAACAAAAGAATTTTGTATCTTGGTTCTGGAAAAATACTTCTTTATAACAGGGTTTTTCTTGTATCCGATTTCGTTATAATGAGGTTTTACTGTAATTATTTTACCTTTCAATGAATTGCCTACTTCTCTATGGGTATGTCAACAATTTTTAACATGACAACAATACTTTGTTCCTCTTTACAGCTTATGTACAGTGGTATTTGCAACCAGGTTTAAAGGGTGATATGCCATGCATATAGAGCATAAATATCTGAAGTCTCCATCATATCCTTCGTTCAAGGCTTCTCTTACGTTAATAAAGCTAACTTGTTTATCCAATGCACTTTCATATTTCCGCAGCATAATATGGCCATTGTTTTGTTCCCATTCCAGTGAATTCAAGAAGTGTTCTCTGTGTTCATCTGAACAAATGATCTTCTTCAGCCTGAAGTTTATTTGGAATCCTTTATCATGCATGAATGATACGACCTCTTTGTTGTTACTTGGAATAATTTGGGAAGCCAATATATTCTGCCTCTTCCTTCCTGTCAACACCATCTTCAGAAAGCTGTCAGGTACAAGCGTTGATACGCGCACATGTGGGGCTATGTACATCACATCCATGATTTTCTCTTTCCCTGTGTCTGTAAATAAATATATAATGTACAATATGTTAATTGCCCAGTCTTTAACATAAACAATCCTATAATTGAGAGATGATGAAAAAAGACACAATTTCTGGAGTTTATTATAGGCCTATACAGTTTTGTAATTTGGACTTTAAAATCTATACAAGTATCATATGTAACACAAAAAGCTCATAAACAGGAGCACACAAAAATTGAACAACTTTTAACCCTAACACCCAGGTGCTTTTTGACAAAGGGGGAGCAAAGAAGAAGGAATATAGAAATAAGAAGAATATAAAAACTTTTTTTCTCTGGTGCAATTTTGAGTAGCAGATCCTTCGGGTGACACGCGCACAGAAAACTAGTACCTTGACACAGGGTCTATCTTGGGCAGTCAATCTTTCTGTGCATATACATGTACTATTCATACATGATGCAATCGCATCACATGGAATACCTGCTCTTGCAGATGCTTTGTAAAAGCAAAGTTTAAGTTACTCATATAGAAAGGAAAATTAAGGTGTTAATCCTAATGCTCCAGGTGCTTTTTTGGCAATGATGAAAGAAGGAAGGAAGGAAGAAGGGAAGAAAGAAACACAGGGATAACTTTTGCCACGTCAGGTGTGTCTACCCCGGGGTGTCTACCTTGGACGGCAAATCGTATAACTGGTTGCAGGATGACACAATCACATTATGTGGAATACCTGCCCTTGCAGATGCTTTGTGAATTAAGCTGTTTTAATGTTTGATTCGGTTAGGGCTAATGAATCATTCAAAATATTTTGTCTCATCAAGTCCTAAATGTTAAAACATTTTGATATGACGTCACATTTCAGTTCAGGTCACTATTTCACGGTAAAGGGTGTAACTTTGGATTTTTAACATTTTGATCCGTAGTGTTCTAACAAAGCCACAGAATTCAATGATTTTTGGCCACATAAGTCATCTACATGTAGTTAGCAGCTACCTTGGGTAGCATAATCATCTTTGGGAGTTACTGCGTTCAGGTTTAGCAGGCTTAAATGCACTTAATATTGCCATTTTGAAAAACTATAAAAAACAGTAACATTTTTGTAAAACTCTGTGTTTTCTTCAGTTAGTTCATGGATAATTTTTCTTATCCTGAAAGTACGGTCATATGTTCAGTAAACACTGCCACATTTTCCGTTATGGAAATGTCAATTTTTTATTAGAAATCGAAAGGTTTAAGCCTTGAAACATTATTTTACTGGAATTTAAGTTGCTTCTATGCATGATTTCAGTAAACAGAAACATATTTAAGTGGTTTGAAATTTTGACCCTAAAAATCAAAAGTTACACCATTTACTGTGAAAATGACCATTTGCAATCAAAAGCCATGCCTTTAATTTGCATTACTTATAATTACATTAATGCCTTATTACACTCGGGAAATAATTTTTGTTATTTAATAATTTAATAATAATAATATACGTATTTTACCCCTTCACAGTGCGTTAAACCTGTCAACTTAAAAATACCAACATTTTAGAAAAAAAATGTTGGAAATGTTTAGAAAAAATTATTGTCATATTTGTACCATACAGCTTTTGTTATTATTTATTTGGAGAAGGAAGCTCTTATTTTACCTTTAACTCTTCCAGGGCGGGTTTCTTCAACGGCTGGGCAGAAGTCACTGACTAAATACAGAAACAACAACATAAAAGAAAAAAGGAAAATAATTTCAAAAATGTTGTCAATTTAGTCATGAGATTAAATCCACCTGGTAAATGAGTGCACGCACAGGAAACATAAGGTGATTAATATGACAAAAGACAACATTAACATGAAAAGTATAGATTGCTTGATGAGTGACAATAATGCCCCTATCATCTTCAATTGCAAGTAGCATGATCATGATGAATGTTTGCCAATGTTGAATCCAGATACAAAAAAGTGTTTATATTGATCATAATACAACTGAATCGAGATACAAAAAAAGTGATTATATTGATCATACAACTCAAAAGCACACTTACTACAACAATAAATGTATGATGGGTATGATGAGTTTCTTTATGTGTAGCTGCTGAAAACTACTTTTGATATACCCTTCAACAAGGTCTACATGTTCAAGTAGAGGAGGCTAGCCTAGTATACTCACTCTTCATCCTTATGTTTGTCTGATTTGACTGAAAAAGAATCAGCCTACTGATACCTTTTAGTTTCCACACTAAGTGAAAAACATTAAAAGCAACATTAATTTTAAGATCTATATAGATCATATAATGAAGGCCCTCTAATTACACAGTAAGCGAAACAATTGATGTACCACTTAAGTTCTAATGTTCCCTGTATGTCCTAAACAAAGACAAATATGTCAAAATTAAAACAAGCAGCCAATACCTGTACTCTTTAGCTTTTATTTAAGAACTTATTTGTTGAAATTGGTTGAGAATTAAAGAAACGGTGATCTAAGGAACCTAAGGAAGAAACAAAATCAAAAGTTGCACATTTGTGCTGTAATCAATAAAAGCACGACGCTTGTTTTATTGTGCTAATCAATGGAAGCATGGCGCAAGTTTACTTGTTTGAGAATGCTTTTTGTACAAATCAATATGCAATGGAACATTTTACAAACTGCAACTTTAGAATTTGCATCTTCCTTGGGTTTTTGGATTGTTGTGTCTTTATTTCTGAAACAATTTTAACGAACAAGGGCCTAAATTCGAGCTAAATGATGCAGCTATTGGCTGCTGGTTCCAATTATGACTGTCTTTGTTTAGGATATACCGGGGTGAACATAACTGGTTCCTGTATTCTTTTGCTTCCTGCATATATGATATTTGATTGATTTTTCTTTTTTCCGAAGGAAATGTATGAAAAATTAAATATCAATTGTACATTGCATGTGAAGGTATATACATGTAGCACCATCAACCATGCCAACCCGCAGATATGACAATATTACATGTTGGATTCATATAGTCTGACTGGGTTTAAATTCCAACACTTGCTGCAAAATACCTCCCTACCCATCAAGAATTGGCGACAGAAAACACAAAGCCTCATGTTTATTTATACACATCGCATCCTTTAAACAAAGTATACCTTCTGTTTTCATTGCATTTACTCCATGTTTCCTTGTGTAAGTGTTCTGCTTCTTCATCCTGCATGAAAAGAAAAATACATATAATAATTAATTTAGTTACTGTAAAATGGGGCTATTCCGTCCACCAAGTGGATAAAAAAAATGATTTGTCACTTTGGTACACAGGAACTATTTACTTTTATTTCTTAATTTTGGTATGGTTATAACCCCTTGTTGTTCTAGTTTACAATGCATACATATCAATATGATTGAAAGGGATTTTGTTATTTTTTACAACATGCAAAACAAAACTTCAGATAAAAACCATGGTGAAGGGGCTAAAGGGTGCCAACAAAGAATACAACTTGCAGAAAGAAAGCACATGTCAATTGTTTCAAAAAGTGGCCAGAATACCCCTTTTTACGGTAACTGGAAAGTTGAGGCAGTACTCAAGCCCCTTGCACACACACAACCTTATTCAACATCTACATGTATGCTGACCGACAGATCCTTCTACGGTTTAGCCCCGGGGCCGGGGTGGGATGGGCACTCCCACCAGTGGCGTAGATTTCTTATTGACATTGGGGGGATGGTGTTGAAAAAAATTCTTGAAGAATAGTGAATCCAGCACCTTTTGGCGACAGAATAAGTTGATGTTACAAATGCGCGCCTATGACTCCCACTATGGAGGTTACGTGTAGGGCTGTTAAGACCCCCATTTTTTAGCACCATTGTCACCGACCCTATATTTTTTAATGATCACATGCTCACCCAATGACCCCTTATTTTCCCTTCCGATATGTCACCTAAAGACCCTTATATTTCCATTTGAACAGCAACGAGTAATCATGGTCTTCTATCACTGCTTTTGTTATCAAGTTTTAATCATTTGCCATAAAATGTGCATTATTTTACAATATGTCTGATGTGCTCTCCGGCCCCACCATAAATATGTGAAAATGTCGCTATCCAAGCCCTTAAATGAAATCACAGTACAAATAAATCGTTTTCATTCACTCTTCTAAACTGTGCAATATAATGCACAATGTAATAATGTTGTTTCTGTCACAGTCTTTCCTATATAGTCAACGCATGTTTGCAACAATAAGCAATTTGGAGCTGAATCTGATGATTTGCATCTGAAGTTCATTGACAAATGTCAATGCATGTAGAGACTTATCATGACAAACCAGAACCAGGTATTAACTAAGGTATAAAAAAGAAATTGTTTGATTGGCATAACATAAAAAAATAGGGTAGGTAGGTCAGGATTTTTTATTTACTTTTAAAGCTGTAAATTGCGTTTGATAAAGGCCTTGGAACTTTTTTTCTTCGGACAGCTTTAAAAAAAAATATGTTTATTTACTTTTATGATTTATTTGTTGTTGTTTTTTTCAAAAGTCTAGGGTCAGGCTTACTTTTAGGGTCAGTCTGGGTCTGGTTACGCCAATCAAACAATTTTTAGACCGAAATTGATATTAAGGGTGTTGGCTCTTATTGAAGTTGTTCCATGTTGTGCAAATGAGACAGTTTACCCTACATGTACGTAACATTCACACCCAAGATTTTGTGGCTTGCTCACCGTTATTTCACATACACCAAGGCAGTTTCTATAGGAGTGAATGAGCGTGAAAAGTCTTATCGCACTAACTACTACTTGGTGCGGAATAAATATCATATCTTGCGGTTTGGAGTACATCAGGTTTGCCTTCTGATGTTCTGATAAGGTCGGGTCCGGGGTAGGTTGGACGGAAGTCCAGGATCAGGGTGAAGACAATCTTGCCTCAAAGGGCTCTATGACATACATACAGGACTTATTATATATATATCATATATACCCATAATGTATATAATTCAGCAAAATGTCTCATAGTAGTATTGGAGATTAGATATGAATAGGGTATTAGCCTTTGTTAAACTGATACTGAACAAAATTATGGACACAATTATAGACACATTCATGGACTGCTAGCTCCCAATTTACCAGCCCAAATGTTTTGTTGTAGACTTTTGCTGAAGATCACTTACTATTATTCAATATTGATTGTTGTACAACTATATGTAAAATTACTGTTCAAATAATACTGTTAAACATACACCATTGAAATCCATGCTTATTGTTTGTTAGCAATTCAATGAACTGGAAAATTGCTTCTTTTCACTGATTTATAAGAGCTCATAGTCATAATGATACCCATGTTTGCTTCTTATTCCAGAACCACCCATGTGTAAAATGCACCCAATGCTGTTTTGGGCTTAGTGTCTAATATTGAGTTATCAGACTACATTTGAGGTATACTGCCCAAATAGTGGTCTATATTTGTGTCTATATTTAGTAGTTAATCCCTCATTGTTACTGCCAAACCCAATTCTAGACGTTTTGCTGAAATATAGACACTTTGGGTTTGCATGAAGTACAGAAATGTGATATAGTGTACAATGTGGAACTTACATCTCAATCAGTTGGTCATATTGCCATCGTGAGGCTTTATGCATCCTTGTTATATGCCTTGTGAGGCGCGTGTAAATAACTCCTCTATTAGGGCATCCAGGGAAGTTACATTTCTCTGCTTTCCTGTTCTTGTCCCATTTCTTGGTTGATTTGGCTTTCATGACCCTGTGTATGGTGCATTTACTATGTGTTTCTTGTTGTCCCCTCTCCTTATGCATCTTCATGTGTTGCCCCAAAAAATATATGGGCTTTCCATAAAACCGACAGCCTTCTACTTTGCAAGGCAACTTTGCCAAATTCTTTATGCAAGAGAGAAAAACACAAAAGAGAAAAACAGAAATGAAAATACATTATATTATCAGACACTCAACTGTGAGCCGTGCATGAGCGGTACATGCGTTGCGACGGTTGCGTAGTCACATAGTCACGCAATTTGTTAACGCACAGATACACTACACTTACACAATGCGTATCTGCATGCACGGCGCATCTGATGGAAGCACTAATAGTGGTCAAATGACTCCGCTTTAGCTGTCACTAGAATTTTGCGGTTCTCGACACAAAGCGTCGGCCGCAATGCCTCCACCTTGAATGTGATCATGGTGATACCATGCTTTTTGTGTATGTTTTCAACTTCTACCATGAATGCATGGTCTTGGGAAAAATAGACAATATTTTTTATAATTCTAGACCAGAAATTCTCAAAAAGTGCCACTTTTAACTTATGGGACCAATCGTTATTTATGGCATGGGGGGTGGGCATTTTGGAAAAATATCAACAACAAAATTTGCATTCCCCCTTGCGTCCGCTCAAAATTTTCGGATTCCCCATTGTTTTCCTGAATTTCTCCATTTAAAACTTAACAATCCCCCTCCTGGCTCAACCAAATATTTTGCGTTCCCCCTCAAGACTCAAAAAAATTTGGGTTCCCCCCTCAAAATGCCCATTCCCCCTGTCATAAATAACGATCGCTCCCTAAAAGTGCCACTATACCAAATATAGCATACCATCTCGTGGGTGGGTCTGCCAGGGTCCTGCCTTAGGCCTCTAGTTCGGGCTAATCCTGGTCAAGCCCATAGCAAGGGTCCAGGCCCAGGGGGGAAGTCCCCGGAAACTTGTGGTTCTGGCCATTGAAAGTGGTATCGGAAGGATCTCCGGGCATGTGTAAGTTCATGTTTTGAATTATTACAACAGATATAGGCCTAAATACACTTCAAAATTATCAAATATTTATTTTTCTGATTTTTCTAATTTGATCAAAGAGTGCCTAGTGCCACTCTTGATCTCGCAGCGCGCCACAAGTGGCGCGCGCGCCACTATTTGCGGATGCATGTTCTAGACCATGACAGGATACCTTGACATATAAACATGCTTTTGGATAGTGTTGAAATGGCCATGCCCTTACCAGAGTGACATTAAGGGTCTAATTTCATGTACAAAACAATTTTTTCCTTTTGTTTTTGACTGTAAGTGCATAACGGCCGTAACCACATAATGCATGCTTTGGGGTGGTGTTTTTGGCCTTGGTACAAAAAACCATAGCGTCACTTTTACATTGACATACAGCCCACCCCACAGCTCTGTGGTCGGTATACATACATGTATCAGGGATGAAAGTGCACTTTTTACAAAAAGCCTGAACAAGCGTGAAAAACTAACATAACATGACCAGAACAGCCTTAAAAGGAGCTGAAAATGAAAGAAATTCATGTTCGCATGTTCATGTATTTTTCTGTCATATCTGTCATAATTCATGTTCGCATGTTCATGTATTGTTCTGTCATATTTCAAATACAAAACATTTGAATCAAATCAAAGGCATACAAAATACAATAATACAATTGAATACATGAATACAAAACCCACCCAAGTCCATGGGAAGTGATTTTGAGAGAAAAACCTGTGTATCATCTAAAGTTAGATTTACCTGGTCAATATGGTAAGTTCTACGTGCAAATGGGTGGATTTAAAAACTGTATAATGTATGACGATTAGCATTTCAGGGACTTTGTAGGGTTCATTTTAAATTTTGGACTTGGGTGGTTTTTTGAATCATATACAAAGACAATAACGTTGGAATGAGATTACAAAAGCACACAGTACAGGTACATAATGTTGATAAGCATTCTGCTATGCAATATAAACCACACACTTTCCTTTATTAAACCATTTTTTTTTCAAAAGTCACTCTCCAGCAATGAATGTGTTACAAGTGGACTTTTTATACATACTGGATTTCAATCAATGTGTTTGAGACTCAAATCACGGAATTGGGTGGTTCTTTCATACATGCTACTTCTCACATGCTCAATAGGCACATATGATGAATTTGAGTTGTTCTTTCATACATATGACAGGCCTATGTATAGCAACAATTTCCCATGCTTAACTCAATTTGGCCAACGTATGGACTTGGGTGGGTTTTGTATTATCATATTCAATTACTTCAAGCAATAAGTAATCAATTACCGGGTATTATAATCAAGAAAATACTCAGCATGATATAACAGATCAATATAATCCCTGATGTATGTACCAGTTTAATCTACATTGTAATTTGTGTGTACATGTAACATACGATAACCAACAAATAATTTTCATCTTACCTGTTTTTTCCTTGCAATGATGACTGACTTTTCACAAATATGGTTAGTCTGAAATATCAATTTCATATATTAAAATTAATACCGTACTCTAGAATAAATTGGGAGCTTGAAATTGCGCTGCCTTTTAAAAATGGTTTACACGTGGGGCCTATAGTTGGGTTACAACTTCGTTCTACAAAAAATAGTTATCTCAAAAACGATGTGCGCTTTCGTTTTTCATTGCGGGTCCATGTCAGCTGAAACGGCAGTTCATTTTTTTAATAGTTTTTTGGCATAAAATCATGCAATTCTGAGACAAATTCAGAAGAAAAGTTACTTGATTTGATACTTGCATTTTTTCTGGTATGAATTCTGGCACCACATTTTGATTAGTATGATGTTATACCTAGATTGTGCAATTGTGCAATGTATCTTTACATCAATAAGTGCAAACGCAGCAAAACAGCTTTGCTGAAATCATTGGTATTACATTGGAATTGAATTGGAATCAAAGTTATCATTTATAAATTGAGGTACTGAATTTGAATCGAATCAAATGTACACCTATTTTGCATCCATTTTAATTCTGTATTTTGATCCAGGACCCACTCTTCATCAATTCAAGGCCCACTTCCCATCACTCTCAACAGTTCATGTATATATACATATGGTAAGTTGACACTGCGGTGCACTGACAGGAACATTTTAAAGGACATCTTTATAGTCTCTTTTTCATTCAATTCAGCACACTCAGCAGAATTGCTGAAATCATTGGTATTACCGGTACATTGGAATTGAATTGGAATCAAAGTTATCATTTATAAATTGAGGTACTGAATTTGAATCGAATCAAATGTACACCTATTTTGCATCCATTTTAATTCTGTATTTTGATCCAGGACCCACTCTTCATCAATTCAAGGCCCACTTCCCATCACTCTCAACAGTTCATGCATGTATATACATATGGTAAGTTGACACTGCGGTGCACTGACAGGAACATTTTAAAGGACATCTTTATAATTTGTAGTCTCTTTTTCATTCAATTCAGCACACTCAGCAGAATTGACAGATTACACAATGTGCTGCTGTACTGTGTGCTGATATCATGATTGTGGGAAAGTATTATTATTGATACAGAAGATTATAAAGTACCAGGTATCATCATAATTTTAAATCAGCATCAACGGTGATCACCAATCTATATCTGAACTATCACCACCTCTACATAAATCTTTGGTTAAAGCTCAAAACACTTTTGTCAGGCTAGCTTTATCAAGCAGTTCTTTTCAGAGCCACTGGATCTACAAAAGATAAATATCTCAACAAATAGCCTGTTTCGTGTACAACTCTCCTTGCATTGCAATGGGAGATTTTCTTTGGAATATTTTAACTCTCTGGTAGTCAGTATGCGATATCCTTTCAACTTAGCATATAAACTCATCAAATACAAGTTTGCTTTTTGTGGAAGCCTACAATGTTATTAGCACATCTAAAAAGGTTTTAGCAGAACAGGTGTTTATGTTCTAATAAGAGAGGAACAAAATTGTATACTTTTTTAACCCAAATTTAACTTTTCCACCATGACATTTGTGGCACCCTGTATATTGACCAATTGTTTGTACATGTGTATTCCTGGTACCGTACTCTAAGCTTTCCAGTGATATAGTTTTATAGGGTTTTGATGAACAGTGTAAAAATCAGTCTAAGACTAGTACAAAAACATGTAAATTGTTCATTTTTTTAGCATGTAATTGTAATGCATTTGGCCCTAATTCATGGCGTACGACCGTTTCCTTGGTTTCCTTGAAAAATCTTTTCTTTTGATTTTCTATGTAAAATGTTGTGTTTGGGCCCCGGTTTGGGCCAATTTGGCTGACTAGCAAATGTGTATTAAACTAAGTTTGCCTTTCATACATCTACGTGTAATATAAATACCGCACTACTGATAGAGGTCTACAAAACATCATGCTGTATGCATACATGTCTGACATGTGTCTGTCGGGGACACATCACAGATTGGAATTCTGGCTCCTGATTGGTCAGAAAAGGCTGTTACAAGTTTACTCCCTGGAGTGAATTACCTTTGGAGTGAATGACCAAGTCAATAAAATTTCTCTTTACAGCTAAATTAACTTGTTTGGAGTTGTTTCTTTGATGACTTGATACGTATGTATATCGTCAATAATAATGTCCTACAATTTTGAACTTTTCTGAATGCAATCAAGTCCAAAAATTATACATTTTAAAATTGGAAACTTCAGGACCACTCCATATACAATGTACATGTACACCCCAAGAAAAGTTTCACTCCAGTTGAGTGAGCATGTCAAATTCAACAACCCCGACTGACAGAATACACAGTTAGGTGGGGAAATTTTTTTTAGTGTTGGTTGTGAAAGTTTTTTTTTTTGCTCATGTACATACATGTAGAGTGTAGTGGGGAAAGTTTTTTTTTTTTCAAAACTTCCTAACCCCACCCTTGAAGTCTAATGGTGCTGCATCCCGAATATGTAGCTCTGCCTTAAAGGCGTATTTTGTGATACTAGCATCCTCTTTTTATGACATTTTTCAGTAGATAGCCACAAAAAAAAGCTTACTCCCAAAATTTCAGTTTTCCGATTAAATTTCGTTTGCGAGTTATGCATGAGTATAAATGTGTATTCACAACTCCATCGACAATGTGTTGTAATATTTCATTCTAGTAGCCTATACCAGAACGAAATTTCACGATATCTTTGTAAACTAATCTGCAAGAAATATTTTGTACATAACATTATGTACGTAGCCAGACCGTTTCCAGTGATATAAAAATCTCAACTTTTTTTGAAATAACTGTGGGGATGTAGTCCTAAACCTTAAACATCATTTTCCGAGATGCGGAAGTACACCAAATTGGTGTTTATGACCTTTGACATTCTTTTATGGCGTGTGATGACATGGTCTGTCAATTCACGCCGAGTGGCCTTGACAGGCTTGACTATGCTTTGGTCATGAAAGAATTCAAAAGATAAGGCCAAATAAAAAAAAAAACATGTTTCACGTCCACTCCCGCTTCCTTTATTTAGGTTTCTTCAATTATTTTTTTATTTTTTGAAATTCAGTTATAACTTTTCCAAAAATATGTCTAGGAAGTAGAGATGCTTTCTATAGCCTTGACAAGAAACACTTTTGGAAAGTTTTGTGATAATTAGAGGGGGCTACCTCTCAGGCATTATTGTAGGCCCTATACGTTAAAATAGCGCTAATTATGGATATTTACACTGATTTTGCAATAAAAAATAGAAAATAAAAAGCCCCCTCTTCCTCCTTTTTTTCAAAAACCCGGACGTGAAACATGTTTTTTATTTTACTTGGCCTAACCTCTTCTTCTTCCTTGAGTGCCTCCCTCATATTATACAAATATTCAAACCTGCTATGACCCGAGGCGCAGCCGAGGTCATAGGCATGGTTTTGAGAGGTGCCCTTGGGCCTATAATCTAACCACGCCTCATAGCAGTCAATATTTGTATAATATGAGGGAGGCACTCAAGGAAGAGGATGTGACCGGTCCATAGTTCATTTCCATGGACCGGTCCATAGTTCATTTTGCGGACATAGTTAATCAATGACTGCACTTTCAACCAATCAGATGACAGGACTCTATATATGAGGTACGGTATATGTAATGACTAATAAAATACTATTATCGCACTGCATACAGACAAGCTGTACCTCTGGCCATAATCCCAAGCTAAAAATTGTCTGAAACTGCACCTCGGAAGATGTATGGTAAGAACTCAGTCCTCAAAATGATAGTCATATAAAACGACCAAAAAAGTTAAATGACTGACTATATCATTTGAGGACTGAGTTCCGCAGGCCGCAGTAGGGGGGATGATCGATGAGGCCGTGGATCACGAAATGCCCCCGGGAAATGCCCTTAAGGGGGTACTACACCCCTGGCCAATTTTGTGCCTATTTTTGCATTTTTCTCAAAAATTATAGCGCATTGGTGACAAGTAAGATATGTATATTACAGGGCAAGGACTACAACTACGGTACTGTACTGAAAATTCAGCAACTCAAGGCAAGTACATGAAGTAGTTATTGATTTATTGATCAAATATTGGTTTTCCTTCATTTTTGACTGTAACTCCACATCTGTTGTCTGTGCTGAAATAACATTTCCAGTGCAGTAGTTGTATTCCTTGCCCCTATAATACACATTTCTTACTTGTCACCAATAGGCCCTACGCTATAATTTTTGAGAAAAATGCAAAAATAGGCACAAAATTGGGCAGGGGGTTACCGACTACCGTACCCCCTTAAAATAGAAATTTTGAATTAAACTATGTCTATGAAAACAACGATTAACTTTGAACAACTTGAACTTACCAAACTGCAATCGCAGTAAACTCACAATTATCTCAGTCACAGTCGAGTGGCAATGTGTTGTTGGGCACCGGTAATCCCAGGGTATTGATGAGCATAGACTGCGGAACTCAGTCCTCAATGATAGTCAGTCATTTATCTTTTGGTCGTTATATGACTATCATTTGAGGGACTGAGTTGTTATAATATATCTTCCGAGGTGCAATTTCAGACAATAGCTGGGGATTAGTGGGGCAGAGGTTATCTATTGAATCCTTTCATGACCACTGAAGCATAGTCAAGTCTGCCAAGGACACCGACACAAATTGAAAGACCATCACAAAAGAATGCATGCATGTCAGGTCATCGACACCAATTTGGTGTTTGTTATGACACAAATTTTGTGTCTGTTATGCACCTCGAAATATGTACCTTAAAGTCTGTATCTAGATGAGCATTCGGAAAAGCGAGAACGTCTTACAGGCAGGCTAATATTAGTATAGCATGTATAGTGTGACTACAAAAGCTTAAATATAAAAATGAAGATCCCTAGAATTTGACCAATGAAATATGACTCAATATCGGAGTTCAATGTAATTATCATTGGTAAGTATCACTGGGCTATTAAATCTCGCAAAATCGTTCGTCGGAACGATCAATGCACATGTAAATCGAACTACGTTCTACACTCGTGCTCTATTCTTATTCCATGACTCGGAGGAAGATGCAGCTAAAATTGCTAAAATCACAGCCACAGGTGGTATGCGCCGTGCATTCTCTAAATTCAGTAAATTCCCATCGTCAACCGTGTATATTGAATGGGATTATTTTGAAATTTTAAAACGCTTGATATATATCACAAACAAATAGGCATATGTTAATAAATAATATAAATATAAGCTAAAACCGTTGGGGTTTGATTATGAACAACACAAAACTAATACCGTACGGCCGAGCGGTTTTGCCAGCTCTCCCCGACCATCATGCCACTCGCCGCCTGTAAAATCAATAAAACATTCGGCCGATAGAGGACGCACTTGTCAATGTTAAAAAGTTTTTGCAAAGTATTTACCAAAGATCTGGCATCTTGCCCGTCTGTTGTTTTGAGGGGGTTGGAGGGAGGGGAAGGGCAAAAATGTGTAATATTCGCCTAAATCGAATTAGAAATTTATGCTCACAGGAATCCGGGGAGATGACAAAGTGTAAATTCACGGATCGAGGGCCAGCATTTGTCATTTTGATACAAATAATGCTAGGCCTACTAGTGTTCAAAAGCATATTTCTCAAAACCTTGTATCCATGGCCCTCTGATGTTTTGAGGGGATTGGGTGAGGGGGGAGGGGGAAATGAGACCTATTCGCCTAAAATCTGATTTCAAATTCGTGTTCACATGTGTACAGGAATCCGGAGAGGGGGTTAAGTGTAAATTCATGGATTGAGGGCCATAGGTTGTCATTTTGATACAAATATGATACTATTACAACATGTTCCATAGCATATTTCTCAAAACCTTGCATCTTGGCCCTCTGCTGCCCATTTGCCTAAAATCTTATTTGAAAATCGTGTTCACAGGCCTACAGGAATCCGGAGTTCAAAAGCCTACAGGAATCCGGGGAGGGAGCAAAGTTCAAATTCTTGGACTGAGGGCCATTGGTTGTCATTTTGATACAAATAAACTACTACTATAACATGTCCCATAGCGCATTTCTCAAAAGCTTATATCTTGGCCCTCTGTTAGGGGCTGGGGATATGAGGAGATCAAGGGAAGGGTCAAAATGTGTAATTCGCCTAAATTTTACTAGGCTTATGTCTAAAATCAGATTTCCAATTAGTGTTCATATCCGGGGAGGGGGCAAAGTTCAAATTCTTGGACTGAGGGCCATTAGTTGTCATTTTGATACAAATATGATACTATTACAACATGTTCCATAGCATATTTATCAAAACCTTGCATCTTGGCCCTCTGCTGCCCATTTGCCTAAAATTTTATTTGAAAATCGTGTTCACAGGCCTACAGAAATCCGGAAAGAGGGGGTAAAGTGTCAATTCATGGATAGAGGGCCATTGGTTGTCATTTTGATACAAATATGGTACTATTACAACATGTTCCATAGCTTATTTCTAAAAACCTTGCACCTTGGCCCTCTGCTGTTTGTGTAACAGGCCCATTTGCTTAAAATCTGATTTCAAGTTGATGTTCAAAAGCCTACAGGAATCCGGGGAGGGGGCAAAGTTCAAATTCTTTGACTGAGGGCCATTGGTTGTCATTTTGATACAAATAAACTACTACTATAACATGTCCCATAGCACATTTCTCAAAAGCTTATATCTTGGCCCTCTGTTAGGGGCTGGGGATATGAGGAGATCAAGGGAAGGGTCAAAATGTGTAATATTCGCCTAAATTTTACTAGGCTTATGTCTAAAATCAGATTTCCAATTAGTGTTCATATCCGGGGAGGGGGCAAAGTTCAAATTCTTGGACTGAGGGCCATTAGTTGTCATTTTGATACAAATATGATACTATTACAACATGTTCCATAGCATATTTCTCAAAACCTTGCATCTTGGCCCTCTGCTGCCCATTTGCCTAAAATCTTATTTGAAAATCGTGTTCACAGGCCTACAGGAATCCGGAGAGGGGGTTAAGTGTAAATTCATGGATTGAGGGCCATAGGTTGTCATTTTGATACAAATATGATACTATTACAACATGTTCCATAGCATATTTCTCCAAACCTTGCATCTTGGCCCTCTGATGCCAATTGCCTAAAATCTTATTTGAAAATCGTGTTCACAGGCCTACAGGAATCCGGAGAGGAGGTTAAGTGTAAATTCATGGATTGAGGGCCATAGGTTGTCATTTTGATACATATATGATACTATTACAACATGTTCCATAGCATATTTCTCCAAACCTTGCATCTTGGCCCTCTGCTGCCCATTTGCCTAAAATCGTATTTGAAAATCGTGTTCACAGGCCTACAGGAATCCGGAGAAGGGGTAAAGTGTAAATTCATGGATTGAGGGCCATTGGTTGTCATTTTGATACAAATATGGTACTATTACAACATGTTCCATAGCATATTTCTAAAAACCTTGCACCTTGGCCCTCTGTTGTTTGAGTAACAGGTCCATTTACTTAAAATCTGATTTCAGGTTTATGTTCAAAAGCCTACAGGAATCCGGGGAGGGGGCAAAATTCTTGGACCGTGAGGGCCATTGGTTGTCATTTTGATACAAATAAACTATTACTATAACATGTCCCATAGCACATTTCTCAAAAGCTTATATCTTGGCCCTCTGTTAGGGGCTGGGGATATGAGGAGATCAAGGGAAGGGTCAAAATGTGTAATATTCGCCTAAATTTTACTAGGCTTATATGTCTAAAATCAGATTTCCAATTAGTGTTCATATCCGGGGAGGGGGAAAAGTTCAAATTCTTGGACTGAGTGCCATTAGTTGTCATTTTGATACAAATAAACTACTACTATGACATGTCCCATAGCACATTTCTCAAAAGCTTATATCTTGGCCCTCTGTTAGGGGCTGGGGATGAGGAGATCAAGGGAAGGGTCAAAATGTGCAATATTCGCCTAAATTTTACTAGGCTTATGTCTAAAATCATATTTCCAATTGTTGTTCATATGGGCAAAGTTCAAATTCATGGATTGAGGGCCATTAGTTGTCATTTTGATACAAATATGATACTATTACAACATGTTCCATCGCATATTTCTAAAAACCTTGCACATTGGCCCTCTCTTGTTTGTGTAACAGGCCCATTTGCTTAAAATCTGATTTCAAATTCGTGTCCACAGGCTTACAAGAATCCGGGGAGGGGGTAAAGTGTAAATTCATGGATTGAGGGCCATTAGTTGTCAGTTTGATACAAATATGATACTATTACAACATGTTCCATAGCACATTTCTCAAAACCTTGCACCACGGCCCTCTTGTTGTTTGTGTCAAAAAAATCGGTGATTAGTTGTTTGGTTATCAAAAACTTCCTTCACCCAATGGAATTTGGGGAGCTGCACAGATAATTGGTGGAGGTTACAATCTAAGTGCGGATAGGTATGCGCCTGAGGTTCGGCTGCAACTGGCCTAGATGTTACGATATGATTGTGATGATTCACCATGGCAGCGAAATTACAGCGATTTGAATCCTTCAAGATCTAGCTGGAAAAAGGCGCTATATAAATCCGAAATTTATTTTATTATTTTTTTTTATTAATAGGCCCATTTGCCTAAAATCTGATTTCAAATTTGTGTTCAAAAGCCTACAGGAATCCGGGGAGGGGGCATTAGTTGTCAGTTTGATACAAATATGTTACTACCATAACATGTTCCATAGCATACTTCTCAAAACCTTGCATCTTAGGCCCTGTTTTGAGTGGGTTGGGGTGGGAAGGGGCAAAATGTGTAACAGGTCTACTTGCCTAAAATCGGATTTCAAATTTGTGTTAAAAGGCCTAAAGAAATCTAACACCATCATCCGCTGCTGTCAATATCCCATCTAAACACAATCATACATCGCTGTCATCGTTTTCAGCTACACAGGACAAGATTACAATAAAGAATAACATACACATCTTGTTGTTTCTATTTTATTTTATTACTGATCCATCACTGCACATTATTGAGTTGTAATGACAATAATTGGGATATTGAGGATGATACACAATGGACTTCAAAGAAGCGCACCAAAGTGTGGAGACCATAACATTTAAAGGCTTATTCAGTAATCCCAGCCAAAACAAGGTTCTACCTGCAAAGTGTGTGATGTGTGTGCGTACGGCTTTCAAACGCATGCTTTAATTACTGCCTACGCTTGGTAAAAGCCTTCTGGCACGTTAATAGAAGAGAACAAGAAATAAAAATGCACATCTTGTGCATGCGTTTGCATGGAGAACCTCGTTTTGGTAGGAAGGTGGCGGTTCTGTGCAAAGTGCGAATACCAGTGTTGCTCTTGCAATTCGCAAATGAATGGTTAAAAATACTCCTATAATATTACTAAACATTTCTTTGCATAACTTGACACCCCGTGAATAAAAGAATCTTTTTTCTACCCTTCTCAAATGAAAAAATCATTTTCTTCGGTCAAAAATAATCACATTTTCCTGATGCTTTCAGAAAAAATCCTATTCACACATTATACAAACAGGTTCTTGATATCATTGTGATCAATGTTTTGATTGGTTTAATTGTTTCCAAAATTTTAATGTATCCGATAACTCAGTCATGATTTACTTTTGTTTTGACCTCTGCATCAGTAGAGTAGCTAGGGGTATTGGCACCCGGGTAGGGTACAAAATGGGGGGGGGGGGGCCAAATTTGTAAAAATATTTTATTGTCGACTGAAATTGTTAATGTTGATCTTAAGTTTTCCCCTGTGTTCAAGAACCTAAAAGGTAGGGGGATTGAGGATTGGGGTCAAAATAAATTTTCAATGCACATAATATTATTTGTAGCAATATTAATCCTTCAATATCAGAATGTGGTCAAATTTGGTTCATTTTCATGTAAACAGACAAAAACGGGAAGAAGCAAATCACAAATTTAGGCAACATATTATATCAAAACACACTTAATTTTGATGGAATTTTTTAGCCAGGGGCAATTCAGCGCCACCTAAAATGTGGTGCACAGGGTACACCATACATGCTGTGCATACATGCCCCCTTGCTACGCCACTGCTCTGCATACCACAAACTTTATTTTGACCCTTTGCTTATTTACAACTCAAGAACCACATATCATATAAAGGTCAAACTTTACTTTTTCTAAATCCTTATATCCGGAGAAATATACCGGAGTGCAGTATAACAAGATATGAGCAATTTTGAAACATCCCTGTGTAGGCCTACAGGGTGTATCAAAATGATTGGTACCCATCAATATCCAATGAGTATGGCCAAGACTGCCATATCAAAATGCATAACTGCCATCTTATTTGTAGATTTATGTGATAAAGGGTCATAAACCTGTAAATTGTAGTCATTTCAAGCTGATCTAATGTTGAATTTGGAAGCAGCAGGCATTTCATTAGACCCTAAAGCTGATACGTACCAATCATTTTGATACACCCTGTAAAGCTAATAGTCCTGATCTAATACGAAATATATACAATACAAAACATACCACAGCCACAGCCCCAGTGATATATTATTCTTTGGTTCACCTCAAGTTCGGTAGTGACATTAATGCTTACATTAATGCGATTGCGTTGCAAACTTGCAAGCGTACCGAGAAACTGCCCTGTACGCTTGCGTGTATGCTCTGTGCAATTGACTTCATGCACGATCCAATATTGCGACCAGCGAAATACGCCCATAGGTCACTACTGAAATTGAGGCAAACCAAAGAATACCTCAAACCAGTGATACTTTCAATATCGCCTGAACAAACACGAAGTGACCTAATATCTTTCAGTATGAATTGAATATATACACATAAATCAACATACAAAATAATGAATGATACATGTATGATGTACATAATCCCAAATAATTGGTTATATTTAGCGTGTAATATTAGGAGACATGTACCCACAAAATGAGAGGAAAGTTGCACACTTTTATTTTCAGTTATGTCCAAATTCATATTCACTTAAGCTGAAATGGTCAAATAAGAGATTAATTTTGTGAATGACATGCAGACAGGCCTTTCTCTTCTCTCTTTTTTGATACAGGGAGGGTGTTAAAAAGGGCTATATGCTACTCCATTCTTCCCAAGCATTTTTCTGCTCATTTTGTGAGAACATGTCTCATTATAGTCAAAATACAGTGCTCTTGTAAATGCATGTAAAGTTGCATGTCATCTGTAGCAAGTGTGCAACATGGTAGTGCATATTAATGCAGTCTCTTCTACATACTGTGTTAAACACTTTTAATTCCACAGCAACATAATTTGGTGATTTGGCAAAAAGTCACCACTTGTGAGGCAATTTAATTTCACAAAATTTATTTCTTGCTACTTAAAGCCATAATGTATCATCTTATAATATGAAACTTGTAATTTTTTTTCAAACCTGATTTTTTTTTTGTGGCATATTTGTTAATGTTTACAAATGTCCAGTGAACTCATCAGAATTAAATTACAAGTCAATTTACATACTGGTCCACACCAGTATCATGCATACCAGGTAACTGCCGGTGCTGATTAATATAAGGATATGACCTAAGCTTACTGATGTTGACATCTCATAGTTCCTGTTATACTTAGTTGCAAAGTTGTCAATGTTTTTACATGTCTAATTCTTGCATTTTCTATTGTTTTTTGCTCTTATCATTACTACCAACATCGTAGAATTCTTTATGCCGGATATTATTAAGATTTGTCTGCTTGATGTGACAAAAGTGGGATGATGGATCTCCAAATGTAACTAAATAGAGCCTGATAAAGTCAAAACTTACTGATGAATAATGCCACTATATGGTGATTCAATTTCTTATGGTCCAGGAACAGGTTAATAGGAAACAATCACCAATCTACTTATTGTAGAATTTATGAATGCATAGCGGCATTTTCATACCTGCCAACCGCAGAAATTCCAACAGTGAAACATATATTGCGAGGCAGCACTTGTGCGACTGAGCACGTAACAGCGAGGGTCCAAAGGCACCTGTGGGGATCAAGTGGGCGAAGCCTCTCAAAGCCAGAGGGTTTCTACACATTTTACACACTACAGGAGACACCATTTCTGAGGGGAAAATTACATTCAAATGGATTAAAAATAAGGTTATTTTGATAAAACAAGCCTAGATAAGAGCCTATTATACATGTAATATTCTTCAAGGCTGTTATCTTGGCTTGTTTTCTCAAAATCATACCGTAAAATATGCAAATTAGGTACCTAAGCCCAGGCGAATTTAGCAGATTTTGCAATTTTTGACATAAAACCTGTTTTAGACTTTTTCCGAAGTCCTTCATCCTAAAACTGGTTTTAAATGTTCAGTTTCCTATACTTTGGTACATTAGAGACATAATTCCAACTTTTTTTGCCTAATAACATGGCCTACTAAAATTGATATATAATGTTCAATATAAAAACGATGACTCATTTTTGACCCCCCCCCCCCCTCCTTCGGGTATGTGGGAGGGCCCACATTGGGTGGGTGTGGTGGTAATAATGTGCATGAAGAATACATTGTATGATAAGAGTAATTTGTAAAATTAGGTATGTTAAACATACAGAGTGATGTCACTACAAAGTGGGATTAAAATAGTAGGCATATCCCAAGGGAAATACATGCACACACTCACCCATCCCCAACCAACCTCCACCCACCCCACCTCTAAGGCCAACCTGACTGACAGTCACACAAAGCCAAAGGATACAGCTAAAAGGTTCATATCAAACCTAAGTTTAACCCAATTTGCTTCCATTTAGACTTAAACAAACATGACTTGATATTAGAGTATAGGCTTTATACGGCATCAGTCCAGCATCATCTCAAATGTCATTGTTCATTAATACATGTTACATACTTCTTACTAGGGTAATATTCATTGAGGAAAAATAGATGAGTTTTTGAACGCAAAGCAGAACCGACACAGTAAGTATAACATGCTGGTCCGATGATGGACCAAAATTCATCAATTTTGGGCATGAAAAGGTGTTCTCAATAAAATAAAAGATTTGACCACATGCATGTTAAATGAGTACCATTATCTGGCCCAGTCATCCAGTCTAAGGAATTTTCATTTTAAAATTGGAAATATATGAGTCCAGAAAGAGTCATTATCTTTTGATTAAGTTCCGACTTTTTCTTAGTAAAATCGGGAAAATGGGAACGTTCCGCTTTTATCAGAATAGTTACGCCAAAATCGAAACGTTTGACAGGTATGCATTTTGTATTCGATGTATGTTGGTAAGCACATAAACATTCTTTTGATATAGCCATGGCTCGAAAAAGTGGGGAATTTGCGAAGCTCATTCCCAGGAAATGTTGGTGTCTGGAAAGAAATTATGTCTTTTTGTATATAAAAATGAGCTATAAATTGTGGGAAATTTAGCTTGCTTCCCAGGAAATTAACATTTTTTCAAGCCCTGGATATACCTGATTAAAGTAACATCCCCTAATACTATAGCAAAATTAATGATCCAACAATTTCATCCAGATTCAGCTTTCCTTACTGGGACATATATAAAAACAAGGAAAATCTGTTCCAACTGACCAGCGGGGAACCAAAGGATGGATCCAAAAGGATACAACAGTGTCACACTAGCAATGGATAAAATTAAAAACAGGGAAAATATGACACAACATCCAATAGGGGAGTAACATACGACATATTATGTCTTATGTTTATATGTCTAGACTTATGTTACTCCCCTATTGGATGTTGTGTCATATTTTCCCTGTTTTTAATCTTACAGGGAAAACCACTGATTTGCGTTTTTGAACACCCTAAAATCAATCATGACTTTTGAAACATGCATAAATGTGTTAATAAAGTGTAAAGATGGCAAACATGGAACAATTTAATTAAACAAAATCTGATATAATTATAACACAGGTGGAATAAAATTGTATATACATGTACTTTGATTACGTTGAAAGTGAGGCTGTCAAATTTATAACACATGATTAGCATATTACTAATCGGATAAATCTGTTAGCGACAAGAATAGAATATGTTTATGATATATGCAATGTTTTATGAAATAGGCACAGGCTAATGGTTGGATTGATTATGCTTGCTGGTCAATGGAAACTGCAAAATACACTGTACGGATTTCTTGTTCTTTTTTGCTAACTATCACTATTTTCATTACGTTTGTCATGCTCATCATCTTTCTGACTGTTTTCAACTTCACTTTCTTCTATATGCTCGTCATGCTCATCACCTTCCTGACTGTCATCATACTCAAGTAGTTCATCCTCATCCAGCACACATTCAATTGACTTCCAGTCATCTTCTAAACACTTCTGAAAGAGATCTCTCCCACGTTGGAGCTGTATTTTGGAAAACCAGAGCCCCTTCCTTTTCAAAGCTAGTTCTCCTTTCTTGTATTTCATTTCCATGTGCGTGTTGACCATATCGACCTGTAGAGAGATAAAAGTCCAATGTTCATGATTCATGTTTACCATTCCCTAAATTGACATAACATAACCTGGCATGATATCTGTACACAGGCAAATGTGTGCCCTATTCACGTTATAGAGGTTGTGCATATGACTTGATCATATCGTAAATATGGGGGACTTCTCAAATCCATTCAACAAAAGCATGATTGCAATTTACCACAACAGATCGTCTCACACACATAACAAAATGTACTCAATCGAAATAGGGTGATGACATTTGATTGAATGGACTGCACTGCGCCATGATTACGGTTCAAATCCTTTGTTTGGAGCCAATTGATAAAAGCATGCAGGACCTCTCTATTCGCTGTCGTAGTTCACATTAGTATCCAATGGTTACTGTATCAAATCGAGGCTCATAAACCTGTTCCGAATTATAATATGCCATAGGCTTTGTGTTGTGATCATTTCGATCAGTGGTTCATAAGAAAGAAAGTGTGAATCAGTTGACCTAGTAACAGTCATATTCTAACATGCACTACATCAGCGAATAGCACAATTGTCTCATATCATGCAGACAACAGACACATAAATATTCCCCCTCTAATTGATGAACAATTAGCGTACACCCCCTAATTTTACAAGAATTGGGAAAAATTTCCTTTACAAATGAATGCCAACCCAAATTTTGGAAACATCTGGAACAATTTTTTTGGTATTTCCCCAAATTCCAACATACTTACAGATTTTGGTGATTATTTGCACACACAAAAAAAAAACCACAAAAAAACCAAAAAACAAAACAAAAAAAAAACATCCAAACGACCGACCCTACTTGGGCTGTCCGACCGTAGAACAGACTGGGTTTTTTCATTGCATGGGCAGGAATTCCAAAATGTGGACTCTCAAATGCTTACATGCTAAAAGTAGACTTAACCTCATAAAAACCGTGTTGGTGTTTTGAACAGTTTGTCAATTGTCATTTACGGTATATGAGTAAGTGGTCTCTTTGCTAATTTGTCTCTCTGACTTGCAGTACATTCTAAAACTTTCTTTTACCCTGAAAAGTGGACCTTTTTGTTGATATGCTAAACATTTTTTCACATCATTCATGTGTTGAACAACATGAAATTAAATACAAACCTCAGTTGTGTCAATTTCCGTCTCCAAACTAGAAATACTATACATCAAGCCACCTGTGCACTGTTCATAAAACGCAATGTAGTTCAGCATGTCCTGTTTTAGTAGATTAAGTTCCTCCCTACAACGCTGAACATACATGTACATATCCACAACCGTTTTCTTCATGTCCACTGGTGGATCATTGCCGTGAAGAACTGAAACAAAGGAATACGAAATATCATTTCAATTTCAGAATTACATAACTTTACTTATCAAAGGAGGAAGGCAGTATTGTTTACATGTTCCCTCATATAGAAGATTCCGCCCACCATGAATAAGCCCATAAAAAGTATAAAATTTGAAACCTCCATGACCATTTACCTACGATGACCTTTAAAATTACCCTTAAACATTGCACACCTACTACCAATATAAATTCAGAATACCAGATTGATATGTTGAAGCATGTCTGTGACACAGATAGACTGAAGGTAGCTTATTAGTTGAATAATATATAGATGCAAAGCAAGTAAAATTAATTTTGTGTCTTCTACAAGGCCGTGTGTCCTGACCTCGCCTCCCTTAGCGTTACATGACAAATATTATGAATTTTTACACCAACCGGGTTTCTAATTAGATTATCTCGACAATTATCAACCCTAAACTAGCAAAAGTATACATTTTTGGAAAGCTGAAGGCATAAGCAATTCCAATATATACATTTCAACTCATTATACAGGGTGACCTGCAAGTTATACAGGGTGGAATAAAAGGATTTTGATAAAAATGGGTCACTCAATGCATTGCTTATTACCAACTTACAGTAATAAACTGGAAGTAAACAACATTCATTTGGTTAGAGGATATGGAGTGCCAACTGACTTTGGAAGAAACCAAAATCACAGCTGTTTGGTATTCGAATATAGGGTGTCCCAAAGTACGTTAGATTTTTTTACAATTCAACATATTTTGAACCTAAACATTTTCCCCCTAACCCATACAGAAAAAATATGTCCATATTTAGATTCCTCGTCAAATTTCCCTTCAGAAAATCTATACTTTGACTATGATAGGATAAGTAATTAAAATTGTACAGTAACTATTAGATTTTGAGGACATCTGCATTACTTACTACAGTGTTTAATATGACAACGGGTAGTTTTGTATGGAAAAGTTTGTATTTGCTAGACTAAACCAACCATATTAAATACAATTAGTAGAATTGTTTAGCTGTAAGGCCATGAGTCTTTTAGATGCTAAATAGAGTCCAAATCCAATTTACAGCCTTTACAGAAGCAGATTATGCACTAAAAATTACCAATCAAATAGAGTGTGTGTACCACATCCCCCACCACCGCCACCCTGAATTCTATGAAGCACAGTGTCAGTATTACAAAGGCTGAAGAATTTCTTTTTACAGTGTTGAAAGTGCATTTTATTTAGCAATAAAATGAGACCACAAGCATGACAATAACTTCTTGTTTGACAGAGATATCATCATTTGTTTTGAGTCGACTTTGGCAAAATGTAACGTCACCACATTTTTTTGGTGGCGAGCTCAAGACACACGACCACAATACAAATCAGCACCAATTATTTACTAACTTTTTCCTTTTTGTAAGAAGCTGCATTTGATGCTGAACATATAATAAAGCCTTAATGTGAAGAACAAGAGAAATTAACTACTAATTAAAAGCAACGTGTAAAGCTCTTAATAAATTAGATCCTAGTGGTGAAATTGCAATTTTTGAAAAGAATGGTTATCATTATAACTCATACAAAGATTCTTGTCATTTGATTGTCCAAGCACACTGCTTTTATTTGCTCTTTTTAACATCAAAACAGACTACTACATTGTGCACAAGTGTAAACGTCTATGTTCCATTGGACTCACACACAGCTACCATGACAACGCTGGCAAACGGAGCATATAGTGCACACAGAGACTACCTCGACTCACCAACAGTGGCGTGGCATGCCAAATACCCCCAATCGAACTCTCGCACCCATACAGTAAAAAGCCCAAATTAAGAAAAATTTCCACTTTCTTCGGCAGTTGGTTGAGCACAATTTGTTGATTTTCCCCCTGAAATTCACCCGCCCCCTGCAAAAAAATTCCTGGCACCGCCACTGCTCGCCAGTTAAAACCTCGTCACATGGCATGAAATAGTTTAACCATTCTTAAGTTGAAAGTTTGTTCCCATGGCAGCAGGAAATATTCCCGGACACTAGCATGACTAGTGGTACCATTTCCCGCTGTCATGGAAACAACATAATTGTCTAGCTGTACGCACTGCTTTAAGCAGAGATGACTCGTGCCATAGACACGCCAACTCTGTTGTGGCCTGTGAGTGATATTTCCGAAAATAGTGCTTTGTTGTGTTAATATTTGGTCAAAGAATCTATGTATGAGGTATATTGAGATTTTCAGATCACTCCAAGCAATGGTTTTGACCAGTCACCTCTTGAGAATTCAATATTTGTATTATAGCTCAGAGTAAAGTAACTGCATTTTCTTTGCATGGTACTCATGGCAATAAAAGTTGCTTAACAATCGTCCTCACAAATGGCATTATGCAAGATGGTAACAATAAGTTCTTTTTATTGAGTTTAATACTGTTATCTTGATAGATGAAGCTGCATGGCGTAATTGGCATTTCAACCTTATAGGTGAAGTCTAGTAATTATTGTTATTTTCTTTATTTTAATTTGTTTTACTTTATTATATCATGAATAAACATACCTGTCGCAGTATGCCATGGGAATTTTCCCTCAAGCATATCCTGTAAAACACACACTTGGGCTGCATTTCTTGACAGCTTCTGCACTGCCTCATACTCTTTTATGAGCCTTTCAAGATTGTTTTTTTCAGATGCATTTTTAGTTCTCAGCCGAGCTTTTTGTTTACAGGAATCTATAGTAGAGAAGACAAAATCAAGAAATAAGAGGGTCAGACATTTTGTACTCAGAAGATGAATAAAGCAACAAGGTACTGGAATCTTAATGAGAAAATTTAGAAGTAAGCACATGGCTTCAAATGGCTTGGTTATCTAAAAAACAAGCTGACATTCAAGTTGAAAGTAAATAAGGGGTCTTTGCCGATCAATCATGGATGAAGTGCCCTCTCAAGAATACTAGTATGTGCTCTGTAGCTAGACATTGGTTCTCGGCTAGCTGAGCTCTTTCTATACAGGTATCTAGGGTAGAGAAGACAAAATCAAGAAATAAGAAATAACAAAGTCAAGATATAAGAGGGTCAGTCGCGGAAGTATTGTGGCCTAATGGTTAGGGTGCAACCTTCATAATTGAAAGGTTGCTGGTTCAAGCCCCACTTGTCAGGTTGAGGCCTTGAGCAAGACAGTATACCCAGCAAACACAAAACGTTTTCGACATCATTCGCAAAAGGTTATAAAAGGTTGTCAGAAAACGTTTAAATGTCGGGTTATATAAAGGGTATATTAAGAGTATAATTAAACGTTTTCATAACATTAAAAAACATTTTTTGATAATCTAGTGCTCAGGAAACAAAAATGTTTTACAGAAGACGTTTAAATGTCGGGTTATATAAAGGGTATAAAACGTTTTAATAACATTCCAAAAACAAACTTGAAAACTTGATACAAAACATTCTAAACAAAATGTTATTTTGGGGTTGAAAAAATATTTTGCGAAAAATGTTTGCCCAAAATATTTTCAATAACGTTTTAAAAACGTTTTCATGACCTTTATATAACCCGACATTTAAATGTTATTAAAAGGTTTTGAAAAAACATTTTAAGAACATTTCTGTGTTTGCTGGGTTCAAACATTTTAACATAATGTTATTTAAGTATTAACACAATATTTGGCAAAAAATGTTTGCAAAAATAGTTTACAATTTTTTGAAAACATTTAAAAATATTGTTGTAGTGTGTTTTTATACAAAACGTTTTAAAACGTTATCATGACCTTTATATAACCCGACATTTTAATGTTATTAAAACGTTTTTACCTAAACCAAAAGCCAAAATATAACTTATTTAAAACGTTTTTAAAACGTTAACGTTTTTGTGTTTGCTGGGTAATTCCCAATTTAGTTGGACCTAGCGTGCATGCTCGGAAATATAGTTCTAATAAACGTTTTTAGATCAGAAAACATGCATAGAAAAAGATATAAGCTATGTTAGCAAATTCAAAAAGTGTCCCTAGGGTCAAATTTCAAACAACAATGTTGAAATTTCAAAATTCCTCAGATTTGGTCAAAGTATTAACTCTGGTCATAACGATTCAGAAAAAATATAATTTGACCTATCTGCGGCTTGCCGTTCTTGGGGTGGGGGTCAGTTTTTTTTGCCACATACACAGGGGTCAAAACCTAAGTAGAAGTGGTCCAGTTTCAATAAAAATAGTCTCAAATTGTGTGTCATGTAAAATGATCTCAAATATGGAATAGTTTGCACTGTCTTGAATGTTTTTTTATTGTCAAAATCCAACAATACAGGTCAACTCTCGTTAAATCCTATAGGGCCTTTTGACCATGACCTATGTTATGATGTGTCCTAGGTAGTGAAGCATCCTATCGAAGGTGTCCTTATTTGAGTTCATTTTACATGACAAACAATTTGAGACCATTTTCATTGAAATCAGAGCACTTTTAGTATTTGACCCCTATGTGGCCAAAAATGCCCCCACCCCACACCCATTTTGACCTTTCTGAACTCAAGAATGGTTGCAGATGGGTCAAGCTATACTTTTTTCTGAATCGTTATCTGAACAATTTGAAATTTCAAAATTAATGTCCATCAACTTTCAGTCCGATCAGGCAATTAAAAAATTTGATACACTTGACAGTTTGGTTGGCATTAGTATGTTAGAAGTAAAGATAACCATTAACATTTTTTAGGGTTAACATTGTTTGACACCACCCACTGCAACTCACTCACACAACAGACTGCTAAGTGGTCCTCTCAGCATGTTGGTGGCCCACACCAAGAACATTTATAAAATGAAACCAGTTTTTGCCTATTGTTTTCAATGCAATAAATGTGAACTTTTGGAACTTGTGTTTATAGTGTCATTATGGTCCACTTTTTGTGACACTTTTAATGATGCAAGGATTGCAAAATATTACCATGGTCAGCTATAATTAAAGACAGAGATAAAAAGAATTTATCACGTCTGACGTCATCTGTCAATCAAATTCGAGCATGGTTTGTTTACATAAATTGCTGAACGCGGCGGTATAACAGGGCGCCTTATTGTTAATTTTGCACCTTTAAACATGCAAACCATCTCAAAAGTTAGGACTTTATAGTGGGAAACTTTCTTTCGCAAAGGCACCATGTCAACAATGCCTAGGAAATCTGATTTTTGCCTTGTAAAAGTACGTAATTTTTCGCCATCTGCTCCTATTCCCTTTCTCCTATTAGCACCAGATAGACCGGTCTTTCTTTTACACGCTATTAAGGCCAGAGTAAGGGGAGACACATTCGTCCACACCCGAATTTGAGATTTCTTGATATTTATCAACACTAAGATGTATTCTTTCACTTGAAACTGATAAAAATACAACTTCCTAATATTTACTTGTATTATTGCTTGATTTATTTCACTCTTTTCAACTTTAAAAAGTCACATGGCTTAAGACAGCTTAGTAAATTGGCGGGAAATAATGAGTCGGCAATGCGCGTGATGCGAAATATTGTGATTGCGTATGCTGATTCAAGCGTCAAGCGTGACACGGCGTAACTCTGGCAGTATGTCCAAGCATAATCAAGGCGCATTCGGTATGTTGTTAATGCCAGCAAATGTGATGCAAATAAAACAAAAATTTGCAGTGAAAAAGCCACTTAGATTTTTTATTTTGGATTTAGGCGCACTTAAAGCAGACATTATAGATTCATTGGTGCAAAAAGATGCATATTTAGACCATGCACCAGATACAGCTTTTACAAGCGTGAAAGTCTTGCTGTTTTAAAATATAAGGACGTTTTGTGCATAATTTTGACATTTTTTTACTAAAACATCGATTTCTCAGAGTTCATTTTTAACAATATTGTACGATTTTTGTGACAAGATAACTCAAAAAATATGCAAGCAAAACGTAAACCTTTTGCACTATCGTTTAGAGCACATCAAAGTCTAGGGAAGGTTTTCTCATTTTTTCAAAATATTTGTTTTGAACAAAAATATACACCATTATGTGCAATTTTTAGCTTAATAGAGTGACAAAATTGCTTTTTTCACATGTTTTTTGCAATATTTCGAAAAATAAGACGAATTAAAAAAAAATAAAAAAACCTTCCCTAAGTTCATGTCTCTTCTCCATGAAAAACTAACTAAATTTTTTTACTCCGAAACGGATTTTTTTTAAGTTGTCACAAAAAAATTGACAGTGACATCAGACGCGATAAATTCTTTTTATCTCAGTCTTTAATTATAGTGCCAGCATTATTTATATTTCCAATTCCATGTTATAAAATATTGGCCAAGATATAAGATGCATTTTAGTCATACTGATACAATATTTTTATACAGATTCAAACTTACAGGCATATTCAACGATTGGCTCATTCGGAAAATCATAACAAATCATCAAAAAAATAAAAAATTGCACTTTTTATTAACATGGATCACATGACGACATTAAAAGCATTGATTAAAATATTAACATGGACACATAACGAATTTGGACAGGTTAGAATTTCCATAACCATAGATAGGCATAACAAAACGTACTGGGTTGAAGACTACTGACCCGACCCTGCTCAGGTCAGAGGCTATACTTTCTTGTTCAGTGTTTACTACTGTTTTATTGTACTTTCTTGTGTCACCTTAATGTTAGTTTATCTGCTACATGTAAGGTTCCAATGTATCAAGGATAATGCATTATTATTATTATTAAAGTTGTTCAAGTTAGAAGTGTGTATTTTTGTTTAACATAACCCTGGATTTCCTAAACATACGTTCAGGCTACACAATAAAACAGAGTAGCCAATGCATACATATTTGAAATATTGTTTCTAGGCATTGCAATGTACAATGTTGAAAGGCCTATTCGGTGATCCCTGTGAAGGTGTAAAAAATTAAATCCGAGTGAAGGCATAAGTCATTAAAATTATCAATAGGTATTTTTGCTATGAAAAATTAGGCCTATTTGGCAAAGACAACAAAAACATCAATATTAAGTCCCATTCAAATACATATAGTTAATATCTCTAAATTAAAAGGGCATTCATTCATTCATTCATCTTTATTTCATTCAAATATCTATTACACTAATAATGCCAGATCTGTAATGTATTGGGTAACTCCGTCTCCCCTGGCAGCTTGCCAACGCTTCCAAGTACAGCCTGCATGTTACTGCATCTATATATAAGAAGTTTTAAACTGGACAGAAGTTACCATGGTTACTCAGGGCCGTTCCTAGGGATTTTGCCGCCTTAGGCAAAGACTCTCCCTGCCGCCCCACCAAAGCATGCTAAAAGTGTTAATGGTTACACCCTTTAAAACTCATCAGTTTTGACCTATTTGTATTTGTCTCTGCCCTGTTTCTTTTCTTTTCCCTTTAAAATTCCTACTCCGCCCTGTTTTCTGTTTCTCTTTTCGCCCCCTTTTTATTTTTCCTCCCATTTCCACCTGCATTTTTTCTTCCCTTTTCTTTCTCCATTCTTGTTTTTTTCTTTTTTCGCCCATTTTTGCGCCCCTCTACGTTTGCCGCCCTAGGCGACCGCCTTACCTGGCCTAATGGTCGGAACAGCCCTGTGGTTACTACATGTACATAAACATGTAGGCAGTTTAACCCGGTATCAGTTGTCAGTAGGGGTTGCACTATTGCACAAGTGGCTGAAGCAAAAAAATAGGCAGTTAAACAGGTATCAAATGTCATTTAGGGCTTGCAATAATATTGTATCTGCATTAATTGCACAAAGAGTGCCAACTGCATTGAAGTTGAAGCTGCTATAAATAGCTCTTACTTAATCAACTAGAACATGTTGAAGTTATAGTTGCAGCAGCAGCAAGAAATGTTGTCGTTCCATATTTGAATAAGGGGCTGTGCAATATTTATGAGCCCTGGGGAGAGTAAAATGGGGGGCAGAAATTTTTGGTGAGCTGAGAGGGGGCAAGCAATTTTTGGCAAGCAGAGAAGGGGGCAAGTGATGTTTGGCACACTTTCTATGGGCACCTTTTTATATAAAACGCTCTAAAAAGGCTTAGGAAAACCTTACGGAAACGCTTAAATATGCATATTTTCCTCGGATGGCCTGTATTAAGAACCCCTGTTCTAACAAAAAAAGTTTCAAAATAGCAACAACAAAATATACCCCAAAATGCCAATACACAGCCCACCCCCTCATTTACCCTAACAAAAACCAAAAAAGGCTGTTTTGTGATCAAGAATTTGCTAAAAATTACAGTGATAAATTCCATACTACATTAACTTTATTACAGATAATACGATACACAATTAAATTACTTTAAGCCGTACAATGAAATTAGATAAAATACTAAATGTAATTAAAAATAATATTAACTTTCACTTTGGTTTTGAAATGCTTGATCGTCTTTATAGTCTTATGTTTCTCAAGTGAATTCCACTTACTAGTAATTGGGCCCGCTGTTTTAAGGTTTTATGAACAAAGTTTGTTTTAGATTTAGGAACCTGGTAATCTTCATTATTTCTCGTGTGGTACCTGTGCAGAGTACTCTGCCTTACAAAATACTTTTGAAATGCTTCTGGGAGTTGATTGGTAAAATGTTTTATTGGAATTAAATGTCAGGATTGCAAATCTGTAAATTTGGAATGGATATACAGGGTGTGCCAAAAACATACAGGATGATTCCAATGCAAAATACATAAAAATATCATTTCTTTACCACTATTATTTCTACAAACTATAATGAGTTGGAAATGAACTTGATATTTCCAAATTCCAATGTACATAACTTGTGCCTTCACTCTAAGCCAATTGTGTTATACAGATTGTGAAAAAAGTAGCATTATAAAATGTTTAATTTAATGTAAAACTTCACTTAGCTAAAACCGGTATTACATTTGTACACAAATGTACTTCAAATTTGGAAAATATAATCAAAATACTAGAAATCACTATAACATCACATTTAAATATCTAATTCTCATTATAGGGTGTTCCTAAAACCATTGTACAGTGAATAATTTGTAAGAATGGTACATGTAGGCATACATGTTGCCTGCACAACCTTGATTTCTGATGTAATGCAAATTGTAATGTACATGTACTATAGTTATGTTAGAAAATACAGAAGTGAAATTCATACTAATCAGGTAGAACATATCAATAACAATTTTAAAGTCAACAACAGCAATGTAAATATACAGGGTGTAACATTTACAACACAATTTGGTGGTGCTTATTTTCATGTCCCAAACACAATATATTACATCTCCTAATTATAAAACAAATCAGGCCTATTTAAATTATAGGCCTAATAGATAACCAATTTTAAAAATCTGTCGAGTATGAAAACCTGTATTGCTGCTTCCTGAATCCCCAAACTTTATTCGCATAACCGGAAGAATTCACTCTTATGTTTAAAGTTTGAAATTGTATAATTAAAATAGTAAATAACTGATTTTATTATGTACTTTGAACATAAAACTAAAACAATGTTGCATTGAATCCTACATTTCTAAGAGTTTTGCTCTTTTCATTCCTTTTGTTTTCATGCACACAAAATCTAAAGCCCATTGCATGACACACATATTCCACTGCATTAATTATAAGCTTGTTAATCCTTAATTACTAAAGTTTAGAATGATGAACTATTTGGCAATTATAGTCAGAAAGTTTAAAAAATAAAATTAACACTTTGCAAGTGCATTTTTACTTCTACTAGGCACCAAAGTGCATAAATATTATTAATGCACACCAACTTCTCATTGCTATTCCGTTACCAGCTCCTCCGCTACCGGCACCACCCCTGACTAAATTACCCCTGACTAATTAACGTAATTAAGCTGATATAGCTGATTAATACATTTGTTCAATTGTATCATGATGCAGTCATGTCTACAGTAGAATTCATCTCGACCTTTGCAGGACTTAAACCCCATTAAAAGCTATTAAACCAAGATAACACTCATTGAAACAGCTCAACTGATTAAATCGGATCTTCTCTGGTTGTGCACATGTGTCTGTTTTACATGTGCGACATCGCAATAAAGCTGGTATTATAGCTTCAGTTGGGTAACCGATTATAAAGGAAACGGAAGGAAACAATGGTATGTGGGCCTTTGTTCACGAAATGAGACAATGGCCTGCTTTTTGTTAACCAGCATTCTTGAAAATGAGCAACATAATGATTGTTGACTTAACACGGTTTGGAAATAATTTCTTCATATTTTTGGTGTTATCTGTCGTTTACATATCCTTCCTAAAACACAAAAGTGCGACCCTCTCCAAACACCTAAATTAGCTAAAAATTTAGGACATGTTACAAAACTATATTTTCTAGAATTTCAGTAGAATACTTTAAATGTAGCCTGTACCGTTTTTGTGTGGCATCCTTCAGAACGGAGCGGTCCGTTACCAATATAGCTCAATATTTTCGGTCAAATCTCCATTCAATTAACACGGGAGTTGGCTAGCTATGAGCTAGCTATGCTTTGCCCTCACTCATATTCTACTGAAAGTGCGACCCCTTCTGAACATCTAACCTAGCTGTAATTTTAGGTCATGTTAGAGAAATATATTTGCTAGAAGTTTGGAGAATACTTTAAATATTGGCTGGTTATTTTTCACACAGTGATGTTAACTAGTCAAGTGCCCATTCTTCCAACATACATCATTTGTAGAAGTCACGCGTCAATGGTGAGAGCACTGTGTATTGTGTATCGGACAGTAACTGCAGTATGTTTGTTATTAATTCATTAGATTAATAATTTCCCCTCATATAATAAAACCAAAACCATTTGTTCATGATGGATATTAGCAAAAATATATATAGGAATATGAAGACAAAATGATTAAGCAAAATGTGACAGCACCACCTTTTTTGGATGCCCACCTCAAAAAACATGACCAATTGCCAATGACCATCGTTTTCATTTGGTATTTAATTTTGCTAATCCAACAATTCATATTAACATATTAAACTGTAAAATTTGCGGGTATTTAATTTATAGGATTAAGGCTTATTGCGAAACTAAATTCCTAGCAACTGAAGTGGTCTTACAGTACATAAAAGTATATATTTTCAGAAAAGTGCAAGGAATCCACCAAGCACAGCAGATTTGAGAATTAAGCACCAATTTGATTTTCCATATTAATTTTCTTCGTACACCATAACTTGACATTAAATTCCAAATCAACAAAAACTGCAGATTCTTGTCATAAAGACAAAAAACAAGTTACTAGTTTCACAAATATTCGAATTTTTTCAAAATGTTCAATTTTTGACTTTTTTAATGTTAAGGTTTTAAGAGCCTATTTCAAGAATTTTAGAAATAAGTAACTAGTTTTGTGTTTTTAGAACACATATAGGCAGTTTTCATCGATTTGGAGAAAGTTGTTATGGTGGGCAAAAGAAAAACTATTGCCATACAAAATCAAACTTGGTGCTTTTCTAAAATAAAAAAAACTGCTCATTTTGTCAGAAATCTGCTGTTCTACATGTAGCTTGCATACTCTAGAGCTCTTGCAGTTGCAATGTACATTATGTGATGATGGGTCAGAGCATTCTAAAGAATATACAAAAATAATGCGGCCGTTATAAATACACATAGTTTGAAAACTATTTAAATCGCATTCACAACTTTTTAACATAGAAAGAAGGATGGTTTATTTACGTGCATTTTAATATCCTATTTGTCCGATGTCATACAATATCAACAATACAGCAGCATTTTTAAAGAAAAACAAACCAGAATTTCAAAGTTGCAGATATTTGTATTGATTTGAATTCAGCACAAATATAATGGCATGTTTTGCATGCAACGATGCCTGCGTAATATACCATTGATCACTGTTAACAGCAACTTTCCTTGAAAGCACTACTGTGTCATTAATACTGAACAACATTGGGAGAATATGGTATCAATAAACCACCATTTTTTCTATATACTAGTAATATTAAAAATTTTGAGTACAATTAATAGTTTTGAAGCTATTATGAATATTTATAACAGCTGCATTCCTTTTTGTGCAGATTTTATTTAATCAGAACATGGTCATTGTGGTTATTGGGTACTTGTGGCACTGAAAGCTAACATTACCCAAACAGTTAATCATGAGATAAGCAAAATAATGTTTCCAAAATATAGCATTATTGATTATGTGGATAAAAAAATCTTGAATCTGAAATTCATCATACCTGACATGCGATTAATGACTTCTTTCCTTTGGGCGATGCCAACTACAATCAATTCAATGGCTGCCTTGAGTTCTTGAAGCTTTTTGTTGGTAGCAGCATTGAGACTTTCACTGTACAATTCTGCATCATCATCCAAACCAGTTTCTCTTTTGAGTTTGGTAGTGAGTTCTAGTAGTCTAGTTTCCTTGTCTTTACTCTGATTGCACAGTTTAACAGCCTGAAGGTACAGTTCCTCATTGCCCAGCAAAATGCTCTTCTCTGTGGTACTCTCTCCTGAAAAACTAGCAAGCCCTTTCACCTCTTTCGCCTGTTGAGCCAGTTGGAAATATTCTACCAGTTCACTTGACTCCAGTGCATTTTTGTCACCTGCATGAAAATAATTCAAAATCTAGAATAATATCCCACACATTCTACATGGGGTGTTTGGTGTAAAATAACTCTGGAATATCTATACACCACAATTTACCAAATATCGTGTACCGTTTCCTATGGTCAGTCATCTTAGACTATTTAATAAAAAGCACTTAACTTAATCCAATGTGACCCATCATGTTTTCATGAACAGAATTTTGGAAGTCTTTACAGACGGGAAAAAGGTTAATAATACTATAAAGTCGCAATAAGAGTGACAAATTTGCTTGAAAATCTGGACATGCATCCACATTTCCAATTGAAATACAGAAGAAGACCATCTGCTATGCCAAAGGTCACTTTTTTAGACTTCCTGTATACACGCTATAATTGCAGCACTCCTTGGGCATTAAATGAAGTGCCTTTAAATAGCCAAACTTGTTAAGATGATGGATGGTAATAATGACAGGGTTACTACAGTTTTTCAGGCTAAAAGTGTGGTAGCCACCATGCCAAGGTAGCAGTGAAAGCCTGCAAGGCAAGTTTTTTTACCACGATCCTGGCATTCCCTGAATAATACCAAACCAGTCCACAATTTTGAACGATCCCAAATCCAGGACCAACCTATCCAAACTTTTGTTAGTCTCATCCCGATCCATGCTAGCTTTTTTCCAGATCCAATCCCCTTTTAGGGGCTGTGCAATAATAATGTGGAGGATCAATTAAAAAAAAATCTTAATGCCCCCCGTATTTACAATTTCTTTTTGGATCCCAATAAGCAAACCTTAATGGCCTAGATACATCTTGCGAGCGTAGCGAGCATTAAAATTTGCATATTTAAGCTTTTCAGTACTGTTTCCCCCAAGCCTTTTAAAAGTGTTTTATTTAAAAGGTGCCCCTAGAATGAGTGGCAAAAATCGCTTGACCTCCCCCCCCTTGGCTTGCCAAAATTGCACCCCACCCCCATTCAGCTTGACAAATATTTCTTTCTACAAATGTTACCCAGGGGCGTAGCAAGTGGGAGGACAGGGTGGACGAAGTCCATGGGCCCCGAGCAAACTGAGCGAAAATGATATAAAAGGGAAAAAGGTAAGAACGAAAGAAAGAAAACAAGTCCTGGTAGCGTGGGGCCCTGGCTTAATTGTTATACTTGGCTTCAGGTTCAGATGTTAATGATACAGAGCTTTGATGACTGAAATTATGACACTTGCCATACTTTAAACATGTAGCTCTAATTAAGTGCAGTGTACGTGTTGTCAATTATATTGACTACTAAATTACGAAACTAAACATTAAAACATTTTTTAAGTAACAAAAAAAGCAAACATGCTTTATAATTGCTTTAGAAATAGGCGTAAATCCCGGGGAGATGGATAAATCCCCAAATATTTTAATAAATGTTGACGCCTGGTTGTTCCACTATTTAGTTATGTACGTGATCCACCAGTGAAGCTCCTCAGTATTGCACCATATTTCACCATTTAAGCTTCAATATGGCGAACATTTTTGCGCGCGTTTGTAACATAAACTTATTCCGGCACCAAAAGGTGCTATATTCAATATACTTCAAGAATTTTTGTCCAACCCCATCTCCATATCAAAAAGAAATCTATGCCACTGGATTCAGACACGTTTGAGGAATAAATCTTGTGTGATGGTATTATTTACTTCAAAAAATATTCATAGCAATCAGACCTTCTTTGAATTGAATGCGGAGAGAATGAGAGATGGATGTAGGACTATATGGGTTAGGGACATGGCTGATAAAGTAAGTGTTAAAAGGGCCCCGCATTGCTCCTTGTCCATGCCCCCCCAATGCTCTTGCTATGCCCCTGATTTTACTCTCCCACCAGAGCTCATAATTATTGCACAGCCCTATAATTGAAAACTTAGAATAATGACCAAACTGCATCCAAATGTCATAGACAAGAAAGTAATACAGTACTTTGTGCACTGAGAATTATTGCATATTTTTGAGGGCCGATCGTTTGAACGCCATTGCCTAACAAATAACACACATTTGTGGCTATTATGGAAATGTATTAGGGTTAATTATCACCTGTACGTTAATACGACAGATGTCAAGACTGTATGCAATAACAGATGCAGGATAGGGGTAGCAATTTCCTGCATGCGCAACATGGAATGATTGGTCCCCATTAACAGGTGATGCTGGACATTGCCTGTTGGCGGTTGGTCTGCATATTTTCGTAATTATGTATAATGTACACAGAGTTTGCATTAAGACTTTTCAGACCTGCCACAGGAAACTTTATTAATTCAATTTTTTTTGCCTAAGATGTAATGTATTATTTTTAATCTACCTCTAGCAATTTGCTGAATTTCCTGATGCCACACTTTCACACTGTTTTCACTGCGTTCAAGTCTAGTCAAGTACTCATAAAGCTGTTTCTCTGAACTTACAAGTTCACAAGTAGTCTGTGTGATAAGATACAAAAAAAAACAGTTCTATGATATGGATCAAATTATTAATATTAACTATTAGTGCCACACAAGATTTGACATTTTGAAGGTGACATATGCACTCTGAAAAACATACTTTATTCTAAGAAATTGTAATATATAATATTGCTAAAAACTGATTCATGAAAGAAATTGACAAAGCATGTTGAAAAGATTTTCAATTGTATGTATAGAAGTAAAATAATAAGAACCACACATTTGATGTTCCAAACATCAAACAAGTATATCATTGAATCAATGAACTGACTTACCCGCCTATAGCGTCTACAGAGTTGAGATGCCATGGATTTAATTTTCCGAGTGTTCCAGAATAACACATGCTCTGTAAGAGTGTCCTCTCGCCCTGCAGTGGACAAAACACACACACATAATTTTCATCATTTATAGTATACTGCAAACACCAGAAACAGTACAAAATTATAGTTAATTAACAAAGTCAAGACAATAAATTGTAATTAGCTTATGCACATCATACAATGAAAAAAACAACAACACAAACCTGCCATTGACATGTTCTTCGTCGTTGAGCCAAGACGCGAGAGGTGAGAAAAAAACTGCTCCATCTCTTCACCAGTACCGGTGCCGGCTCCCTCTTGGTACCGTCCTCCCCATTTAATCTATAGTATAACAAAGATAAACAGAAACAGGGGCATAAACATAAAACATATTTTAACAAAAATAAATCAGATTGAAAATTCCAACTACAGATAGAATGGTTACATACATCAGCAAATTTAGCTAATGTCCTCTTTCAAAGCAACTGTTGCATTGTGCAATGAATGAATGCATTTAAATTTATGCTTTCGTCTGCTAGTGTCTTACACAAAGCAACAATTATTTCTAAAGCATTCTCATCAAAGCATACATACCCCCATATTTTACTACATGCCGAAGTGGGTGGAGGCCTGTTTTCCTTTATGTTTTGTGGCACAGATGCAAAAAAACCACAAGTATATATCATGTATTGCCTTGTGTTTTTTTTGTGTTTTTTTAATATATATTATTAAAAGAGCTCATTGCTATGACAGTACTCTTCTGGAAATAACCAGTTTGCATCTGAACTGAGTGGGATGATACTTGACCAATTTTCACGATTCAACTTGCACTGTGGAGGCTGCCATGTTAAGAGGCTTTATCCGATAGACTCAGATGGTAGGTGGAAGATGGGGGTCAGCAAATTTTGTTCATATTTTGTCAATCAAACATGTGTCCATGAGTATTTACAGTGGAGGTATTAAAAATTTTGAGGACCCCCACTGGGAGATACTGGACCCCCCTCAAATTGACCCCCATGATTGTCTTCTCAGACACAAAAACTTTGAAATGTGCACTAACTTTTGATTAGAGCCACGTAATAACGCGCATCTGCAGACATTTTATTTATACTTCACAGTAATAATACACATTTTGTCTCGACAAAACAATTAAAAATTCTTTGTACAACATTTGGGTTGTTCCATTTTCAGAGAGGGGTGTAATGGCCTTTTCAGCAATTGTATAAATGTGAAAAATCCTAATTTTGAAGCAAAGTTTGCAAGATGATTGTGAGAGTTCCTCAATATTTTTGTCAAAGTTATTTACTTGTTGGATAAAGTAGATATAGGTTGAACAATTGAGCAAATAAAAATCGTGGAGACTTTTTCCGTTTTAAAATGAGCACATCTTACTTTATGCTCTTTTTCAGAAAAGAGCAAAATCCTAATTTTGAAGCAAAGTTTGCAAGATGATTGTGAGAGTTCCTCAATATTTTTGTCAAAGTTATTTACTTGTTGGATAAAGTAGATATAGGTTGAACAATTGAGCAAATAAAAATCGTGGAGACTTTTTCCGGTTCAAATTGAGCACATCTTACTTTATGCTCTTTTTCAGAAAAGTGCAAAAGTGCGATATTTTCATGCTAAACTCAGGTACGGTGATTTACTAAGTTTAAAAATTACAATAAAAGCCTAAATTTTCACTTAAGCTCCAAATTTGTCTATCTTTACAGGTAAGGTTCAGTTTTTATTAACAAATGTTAGAAAGTGATGCTGCTATTTCAACATCGAAACTGGTACTAAAACTGGCTCTGTTAGCAGTTATTCGGAGAGGGCCTACTTTTCTTGTGAAATCGAATTTGCTTAATGTTACTGGGAAAATTCGCTTAAATATTAGTATAAATGGCCATTGCCATGACAACTGCCTTCCCTTTGAAATCTCCTAATACATGTAGCTTAAAATTAAAGAATCCATATATCAATAATATACTCATTAAGTGTAATACAAACTTTTTTAATGCAACAAATTGCTCAAAATTTGGGGTAAAATTGCCCAAAATTCAAAGGTCATAGGTGACAGAAAAATGTTGTTGCTGTCATCTGGGATGAGGGAGGCAACAAAAGTTGATATATTGGGTTTTACCTTGATGATAATGGGGACGAAACGCGGGGGACAAAACCTTCGAGTGGATCACCTGATGCGCGTTGGTACTGATACCGGGGATGAAAGTCTGTTACCAGCGACCACATGGCACTGGTGATGATATAGGACACTATCATGCAGCAGTTTGAGATTGTGCCTGTGACACTTATCAGTTTCCGTAGCAATATAACAACTAGCCATTTATATTATGTTTTTTTTGTTGTAAATTTTACCTCATATTGTGGAGATGTCCTTAAAAATTTTACTCCCAAATAGCCAGTATCGGGGATAATAAATTTTTTTCCCTCATCTTATTTTAACATACCACTGTCACCGTAGAAGGTCAAGGGTCAATACACATGACTTGGTTGGAGCTCTCCCTACTGACAGTGTAAAAAAGATCAGGAAAAGAAAATTTATTATCCCTGATACTGGCTATTCGGTAAAATGTTTAGGTCATGTTCACATGATGAGGGAATTTGTCGAAAAAATGTCACCGGGAAATTTGCTTTAAAATTAGTAGAAATGGCGTTGCCATGGAAACTGCCTTCTCCTTGAATTATCCTAGCTCACAATTAAAGAAGCCTCGTATAATCAGTAATATAAAGTGTAATACAAACTTTTGTAATGCAAGAAATTGCTAAAAATGTAAATACAATAAAATACATTAAACTATCAAAATTGTATAAAAGTGTGCAGTGCAAAAATCTACATTTTTTACTAGTAAAAAGACCCAAAAATGACAAAGTTATGGCTAAAAATGTGATTTTCAGGGAAAAATGCGGCCATTTTGGATTTTTGCTGTGCACATTCTTTTTTGAAACCCAGGCTTAACATTTTGTAATTTCATGTTGAGATAGGCCTAGGTCAAATAGAACATACAAAAACCTTATCCGAAGCAAAACAAAACAAGTCCCATTTATAGCCCACTCCTAGCATTAAGTTCCACCCCAGGTTATTAGGATTTAGTACTTTGGGGTATGGGGCCCTACTAGGCCTAGTTCCTATACATGTAGCTTAAGTACTGATGCATGTGAAATGAAAAGAATCAGAATAAGAGCTTGTGTTTCATAATACCACTAACATGTATGAATACGACCTTGTGACATGAGGTAGGGGCTCATATTCAAGGAGCATTATCTAATGGCGATTTTACCAATATGCTGTAAAAGAGAAACACCTACCCCTGTATTTGATTTGCGTTCTTAAATGTGGTTCTTAACTCCTCAATGCAATAACTGACTATTGGCTCAAGAAAAGGGACTGCTACAGTGAAAAGATCTTATATTTGATGTTGGTGTTGTATACAGCATCATTATACCAATGTCGCATATTGGGAAAATCCATGTTTGTGTTCTATGAAAAGTAAAAAAGTCTCCATGATTTTTATTACATTATATAAATGACCTATGTACAGAGGTTCTCTACTGTAATGAACAATGTGAGAAAGATTGAGGAACTCCTACAATGACGTCACAAAGTAGAGGGATATTTCACTTTTTTTCAAAAGTTGTAAAATGTGAAATATGGGCCCCCACCCCTGTTCATAAATGGAACATCCCAATATAAACATTTGTTGTTTTATATTTTTGATAAAGACAACGGATGTAAGAAGGTGTGTAGAAAAATTTACTTTCATAGATGCTTGTCTTAGGTGCCAAAAATTTGTTCAAACATGGCATAAAACGGCATTTTACAAGTCGGAGAAATACGTGTTAGGGGGCAGATTTTAGGGGGCCCCATATTTCCCAGGAGGGGGCATAGCAGATTTTTTCATACTGATTATTATGAACACTTATCCAAACTTATTAAATTGCCAAAATATGGTTGAAATTTGCTGACCCCCATCTTCCACCTTTTTCCCATGGCATCAGTATTTCTCAGAAAATCTCTCTTAAAAAGATTTTTTTTTTTTTTTGGCGTTTTTATTCTTCAAATTTTCCAATGTCGCTTCACCCAAATGATCTTTACCCACAATGTTGAACGATTTCTAGCTTTTAGCCACTTCAGTGATACTGTAGCCTTGTATACGTAACTCAATTTCCTGATTTCGCTCAGTTTCAGACGATTGTTTATCTTTTTTTGCAGGCCATTGTTTACATAAGATCCTATCACTTTAAATCCCTCCAACACGCAGTAGTTACTGCCGGTATCACAATTCACTAAAATCGCGGTAAAATCTGAAAAACTTCACCAATTTGCATGATTCGACTTGCACTGTGGAGGCTGTGACCTAGTCTATGCACTAAGTAATTGTCCCTAGTCTGCTGCCTTGACTTAAAATGCTAGAGTATACTAAACAACATGATGGGAGCCAGACCATGTACGCACCACCTTATATTATCTTGTTTGTCTTCCTATGCACAAGTGCGTATATTTATGGCCTTTACAATATTTTCTTATGTTCTTGAGGTATGAGATATTACAAATAAATTATTTTGTTCAATCATGTCCATACTTTAAAGCAAGTATAAGTAGATCCATTTTCAACATAAGAATACGCTATGATGTATCTATAATTTAAAAGGGCATTTCGTGACCCACAGCCTCATCCCCCCACTTTTCTCAAAAAAAAGTTGAGATTTTTATATCACTGGAAACATCTGGCTACATAATGTTTATGTACAAAATATTTCTTGCAGATTAATTCGTTTAGCAAATATATCGTGAAATTTGAATTTCCTTCTGGTATACCAGAACGAAATTACAACACATTGTCTATGGAGCAGTGTAATACACATAATCATGCATAACTCGCAAACGCAAAATCGGAATCGACTGAAATTTTGGGAATAAGCTTTTTTCATGGATATCTACTGCAAAATGTCATAAAAAGATGATGCTAGGATCACAAAATACTCCTTTCAAAATGAATAGGCCTACATCAGTACAAAAAATAGTATAGTGCCCAACAAAAAAGTTTTTTAGGTAGGCCCTATGCGATTAACAAGATTCTCTTTTTGTTGGCCGTATATTTACGTCTAAGAAAATCAATCTAACACTCTCTACCACAAGTTTGAGCCCTGTTTGATTCATTGGAACATTTTAAGTGACCCCCTGTGACTGTCAAGGTAAAATGAATTTATTAAAGGAATAAATATCAGACTCATTTCACACAAGGTCACTTTAAATCAGCCCCAAGTCACACAGTCTTGTACTGTTCTTTGTATTCCTAGACCATGTAACTTTGGGGATGATTTGAAGTGACCTCTGCTTCAGATGAGTCTGATGTTTATTCCTAGCTATTATGTAAAAAGAGACATGTAGCAGCCGACAAGTGCATCCTTTTGATATGGAATAATGTTGATGATTTTGCAACAAGGTCTCAAAGAGCTCTGGGGATTCAACATCAGTAATTGTAAGTACTGAGCAAGTTACTAATGGTAGACACTCAATTTTCAAATGTCCAACTTTAGCCTGAGTAGATCAGACTGGGTCACAAATGCACACACATACAAAAACATTAAACTACCTACCTGGCAGTCCCAAGAATGTGCCTTGGAATGCATTATGGAGAGTGCTGGTTTCATTGTTTCAACCGCTTCACGATGGTCAATTCTCCTCTTGGCCCATGGCCAGTATCGGCATATGACATCTTGCCACAGGAATCTCACTCCCATTGGTTGTAAGATAAACACATGGAGAAAGTGGGGGTAGCCATATTGCTCGCCAGTGTACATATTGCATGCCTTCTGGGCTAAAGCATGTCGGCACCCCGCAACTTCCAGCCCTGTTTGATCTTGGTTTGCCCGTGCTTTACCTTGCGCCTTAGCAGCACGCCATACTGTCTTGCCACATGTGTTGTTTGGTGGCTCCTAGAATAGAACACAGAACATGGGAATGAGTCGACAGGTTCAGTGTTCGATTTACCTGGATTAGCGTAGCAAAATGCTACTCACAATTTTGGAATAATGCTACTCAAATCTGAAAGTGAGTAGCAGTTTTTGCTACACACAAAAAAAATATATGAAAATCGATCACTGGACAGGTTATTTAGTCTTTTAAAGCCAATACAATAGAGAATTGACTCAATGGTGTTGCTAACCCCCTAAATTGCTGTCTTAATAATTTATCTAACAGAGATGCTCTTTCAGTTAGTGAAAGAGGAAAAAGTTTACCGCATATGAAGAATTTGTTTCCAAAAGTGATTAAGCACAGTTTGAAACTAAACAAGTAAAATTTAAATAAGTAAAAACTAATGCATTTGGCCAAAATAAGCGTATAGCAGGCCACGTGTGGTGGGGCAGATGGGCAAAGAGACAAGAGGCACTATATATAGACCTGCTCCAAAAAAAACACACCTGACTTTGTGGCAGTATTGGTCTACGCCATGACCCCAATAGAATCCCAGCTTCAGTTTGGCAATCACATTTTTGGAATCAAATATATGAACATTTTTCTTCAGCGGACTGTTATATTTCCACAGCCGATCCCAGTTCAAGTTTGTATTATTTCGATGCATTGGAATTGGAATTTAAATGTTGAAATCATTTTAGTTGATCAAAAATTGAATGAAAATAATGATCAGTGTTGATAAATTGAATTAGAATTACATCTAAATGGTTTTGAGAAACAGAGAATCAAATCAAGTTCAAATTTAGGCTTTGGAATAAATTATATTTTATTTTTTATTACATTTCCATTACAATTCAATTCAGTAGGCTATATAGTTGAAAAATTTTGAAATCTGCCAAGCTCAAAAAGAAACTTTTCAAATATTTTTTTACAAAGTTACTCATTAAAATTTTTCCATATTAAAATGAACAATATTGAATTGATTTGCTGGGCGAATCAAATCAAAAGAGATTAAAATTTCATTTTGATACATTGAATCACAATGAAAAAATAAATAAACAAAAAAAACCATTTGAATTCAATAGGGAGAGAGAATCGAAATGGAATCATATCTAATTAAGTTTAATGGCAAGTGAATGGAATTTGAAACAAATTTAACTCAAATTGAAATACGAAACCTGAATAAAAAAAATAACTAGCTCAAGTACGGTCATGTGCACAGCAAACCCAACCCATGAATACGGACATCCTTTCAGCAAACTATGGCAATGTTCTTTGCTCTTTAATTATGTTTATGTGCAAGTTGACTGTATTTTTTAATGGATTTTTGAAAGTCTTCGTTGCAGTAACACATAAAATATATAGCAATCTGAAGTTGCACATGGATAGAAATATATAAGAAGCTTTTAGAATGACTAATTTGACAATGTGTGTTTTCATATTGTAAACTGTTATAATAGTACATCATGAACCATCTGACAGATTAGCCATGGAGGTATGGCAGATGGATGTACACTTAAGTTTATTTAAATAAAATTACCTTCATCTTTTCAACACTAATAAATTAAAGCAGCTTGTTTATTTTAAAGTTTATCAAAATACCTGGACTCTAGATGGATATACATTGTCCATGTGAGCCTGCACAGATTGATCAGATACAATGAAGGTACCACTGTGAAGTGCTTTTCTTTCCCTCTGAAAATACATAAGATGGAGATGTTAATTTGCAATTGAGGCCACGACACTCAAAAAAGGTAACCAATGCGTCTTACCTATACATGCTCTGCATGGCCATGGAAAAAGTGGTTACCCTGGTGGTAAGCAAGATGCATAATCAAATATAAGTTTGACATGATACGGACAAGACACATAGTCCTCTCTATAGTAAGTTGTACAGGAGCATTGCCTAATGATTAGGGTAGTCACCTCTTGTGACATGATTTCAATTCCTGACAAAGGCAATTGCTTGATGGGATGTTGGCTTCAAAAAACAAAACTGTTACATGTAACATCAGCCCTTCAATAATGATGCAAGGTGAAAGTGTGCAAACCAAATGGAAGTTCAAATTATTGAATATCACATGTTACATTGAAATCATTAAGAAGTCATTTGGAGCCTACACAGTACCACAAAAACAATATGAACTACATTGGAGTAATTTTCCTTTAATAATGCAAGAGTAAAATGTGACTTTAATCTGACAACATCTGTAAATCAAGTCAGAATTCTGCCCTTTACCTTTTTAGAATGATGTTAATGATACATGAAAGCACTGCATCAACAAGGAGGTATGTCAAGTTATCCATCACAGAATGTTGCACATGGAAAATGCTTTTTCGTACAAAAAAAAACCTTGTAAATATAAACCTAATTTAAAGCCCACATTTTTAAAGGGGGGTAACCCTATTGGTTTTGGATATGGATTGTCTTTAAAATTACATAATAATATCAAATATCGCCTCCTTTATGCTGCTTTGTGAAAAACGAGAGCATTTTCAGCGTAAATGTGAATAAATAGCCAAATTTGCAATCCAATACCTTGGTATACGTGAATTGCATTCTGGGCAGGCAATGACGAATGCTGACATGCTGTACAATGCCCGGCCCGTATTGAACGGAATTTTTTTTTTTTCGTACCGTTTCAGAAAAAAAAAGGAAACAAAATATATTTCCCTTGCAATATGTACATTTCAAATGAATATAAAAAAGTTTGGGTAAAATGGAGAGAAAAAAACCCTTCCGAGACCGGGTTTTGAACCGGTACCTCTCGGGTAAAAAACAAACGCGCTAGTCAATTGAGCTATTTAGCACACCACGCTTACCGTTGCCGTTTTCATAACTATATCGGCACACCGTCTTGCGGTGACTGATATTTCGTTCATAATTCCTCCCAGAATTCCAAAGTATTTACCATTGTTTACAAACTGGTATACCTGTAAAACCGCTGTGATTCATGATTTCTCCGAAATACATCGACTTGGAGCGTCAAATTTCAGGATAGTAATGAGAAAAATAGTATCTATTATGTGATACCAAAACCTCATCAACAATGAAAAAATCGGGGATGATGCTGTCGATCGGGTTACGGACCTTTAATAGACCAATTATTATATGTTACCATTCTAAAGGTAAACAGCACTTTTGTAGTGTCAGTAGCCATAGTTCATCAATAACTTGGTAGTTTCCCCTTAAACCAGTCATTGTGCACCAGGTAATAATTATAGAGAGTGCAGTTAATAATTTTGATGTAATTGATGCAATAGTGTCAAAACTGAAGACTCAATATTTATGAAAACTGTTTTTAATGACTTTTTCCTGATTATGCTGATTTTCTCTTACCTTGGGACTTTACTGTACCTATAAACCTTGAAATTTCCATCTACATGAGCCGCTTGCTGTGAGATAGTGCACGGTGGACACTTCATGGAGTCATAGTCTTGTATAAGTTCCAGTTTCCTACAACTGTACCGGAACTCCATAAGCACCCTGGTCAAAACAGTTTTGTTGATGACATCATCCTAAAAACGAATCATTGAGACACCAGTTGAAATGTGTGTGGGGGTGTAAAGCCATTTTTTAAGAAAGCATTTTTATGTGTTTCTCTTTTTTGTGATTGATTGGCAAATGGGTCCATCTCCACATGGTTCTATATGAAAAAATGAAAACATTGAAAAGGATCAGCAAGCCTTTGGGTTTATGACCAATTAGTCCCAACAAGCTATGTCTTGATTTTTTCTAAATTATCACAAAATGTACAAGACTACGATAATAACTTAAATATTACACAAAATTCAGCAAATACGTATTGGAGGTCTTGTCTGCATACGATTAGGGCAAAAAAGGTTCATCTCAGGCATGCGAATTTGAGAAACAATTACTGTATTTTTTGGCCTAACTTGGACACAATATTTTAATTGATAACTGTCATTTTGCACCATTGATCTAATTTCTATGACATTCTTTCAAAAACAACTCATGGCAGACATGGCTGGAGGACTGTACTGGCTCAGGAGAAGCACTACATTGTAGATTGTTTAGGATCAAGTGACACCTTTTTTTTAAATGATGATTATTATTGGCAATGACAAATAATTTCAACTCACATAGATTAATATTTGAAATGTGAGGCTATTCAATTACTGCAATAATGTTTGAGCCAACCCTTTGATTTTGTTTTGTGATAATCAAATATTAAAAGTGTATGTGCAATCATGCCATTGCCAGTAGCATTATAATAAACCATAAACACTTACATGCTGTCCAATATCTTGAATGGCTTTGGCAAATGCTGAAATGGATGTTCCTGGCATGTGCTTGGACAATGTGGAAATCCATTCCAGCAGTTCCACAGAAAAAATATATTTGATTCTGTGTCGGCTACCCGGCCAAAAGCCATTTTGTATCAGATTGACTACCTCCCTCTCGTTGTGTATATAATTGCAAGCATTGCACTTGATGTGCTGCTTCTTGGCCAAAAAGCGTCCTGTATGGGGTTAATAAATGAGAGAACAAGAGTAAGAAGTTACATGTAGGAAGTGCTAGTTTCCAACTGTGATCATATTACAATAGTGGCAGTTTGATTTAAAAGTCGAATCAAACTATGATATTGATATTCTATATAATTATTATTATGGTCTTATTATTCAGGTTTTATCAATGAAAAAATTCATGATTTTTTTTTTATCTATTCATGATTTCACCAATATTTTAAAACAGGTTTGATGGAAAGTTCACCTTGGTCAATTCTCTTCATATGACTGGTCACATGTGGGTTTTAGTTAATGTGGCTTTTGCTGAGAGTTGCCTTTACTTGTGACATCTTTGTACCCTCTGAAGAAGAAGCTGACTTTGTCATATCGTCAGAGGTTATCCTATTAAATTATTTGTTACAGTACTTCAAATTCTTGATTATGAATGACAATTAAATTATACAAATAGGAAGACATGTAGTACACACCTTTAATTGTAACTGCATAGTATGTAGATCCTGACTGAACAATCTGGAATTCACCACTTCCACAGCTACTGCATGACTCATAGTCATCAGTGTACACTGGAAAGTACTGATCTAAATTGGAAAGAAAAAAACTGAGTATTAGAGTCACACCCTACATACATGTAGAAGACACTGTTTATCATTTTGATTCAATGTAATGGTGAGTGGGATAGCAGGAGCCATACATTATTTTGACCATGTCAATGTTGATTTTTAATAGGGCCTAGATTTTGATGAGAATCACAGAATCGATTCTCATAATGGTGATTCGGTTACGATTTTTCTCATTGCATCATACAGTAAGTGCAGTGACTATGATGATTCTCGCAAACCAAAACGAAATCTGGAAGGCCCTGTTTAAGAAACAAAAAACATGTTATTATTCATGATGGATGTATTCAGTTGAGCTCAGATTTATAGATATTTTTCACATGTAATTACCTATTCAATAAATAGTCATAATAGGTTTATATTAGTCACAATGAATGCATCATGGACTTAGTTATCAAATTAACCAAACATACCTTGACATATAAGAAGGGCCAACTTATTGAACAATTCCGATTTGTGATCTACATGTTTATTGACAATGAAACCTTAAGTATAATATCGACTATATACCTTGGATTTTGATCAGGCACTTTGCCTGTGAACTTAGTGACTTATCAAGCTGTCAGTCACATCTTTTTTTGGACATTTTTATCATTTGTACCAGGAATCACAAGGACCAAGGAATGTTAGCTTTTGTGGCAACTTTTCTCCATGCATGTGTGATATTTGTGCTCAATTTTGCACTGTCTCTGTCATATGTGACTTTGGTGTCCAAGTTACACGCGACATGCCAAAATTTTTCTTTTAACTTTAAAATACGGAACTGGCCTGGAAATATTTAAACATAACATTAAACACTGTTTGTAATGTTAAATCAATATCAGAAGTCACAGTTAAAAAAAAAATTATGTTGTTTATACACTGAAAACGACCAACATAACTATGTCAGCAACTCAGCATGGCAGGACACCAAAATTTCAAATGCCCATCAGCAAATGTTTCTGAGTTCAGACACATGATATCATGTTTTTGGGTTAAACCTTGTGGTAAGTCATCTCAGGAGACTTCATTCATTATAAAATGAACAACTTTAGGCAAATTAGGAACAATCAAAATTGACCAACATAACTCTCCAAGTACATGTAGGACACCCAAATTATGGCAAAGAGTGATTTTACCTTAACCCTAACCCAACTAGGACTCACTAAAGCTCACTATTAAAAATGCTCTGCGTGCATGCATTCCACGTGACTTGATGACGCAATCAGACCAAGTCATGTATACCCAGGGAATCGCTGGCGGGCCACGCCACGTAGCTACATGCTGGGGATCTTCATGCGTGGCATGCGAGGGGTCCCAGGTTCGAATACCAGGGTGCCAAGTGACTTTCTTCTTCATCTTCTCTCCTTTTCGTTCCTTCTTTCCCTTCCGATAGCACAAAAACCACGGGTAGGGTTAGGGTTAAAACCATATTTAATTTTGTGAATTACTTCCAAATTTGGTACTTTTGGATAGAGTGAACCTAATCCATTTATCCAAGATGCTTTTGTAATGTATGAATGACAATGTTTTAAGAAAATGGTGTAAGAAATATAAAAAAACATAACTGCGGGACACCAAATAGTTACATTGTACATGTACACACGACACATGATTTTCTATGGGCCAGTGTAAGAAATTTTGCTTAATGTTACACAGCGTCATCGTCCCTATATTTTTGTGTCAAAAATTCTCTTGTTTTTCCACAGCTATGCATGACGATTTTGTTCGAGATAGGCCAACATCTTTTTTTTTTATCTTCATGTATTTTTATTAACAAAACAAAGAAATCACATAGAAATCACAAGAAATCACATGGAAAAAGCAAAAAAAAAAAGCAGCATACAAAAATATATTACAGTGGTACAACTAAAACATTATACAGTGTACAAGTGAAAAGTTACAATTCAAATCTCCATTTTTTAAAATGCACAGATAATTTACCTTTCCTCTTAGCAATATAATATTCAGTATCTTTAAGAACATTCAGAAAAGTTTTAAATGAAACGAAAGTAGGTTTTTTGTCTTGAAATTTACACAGATAGATATGATATTTCAAACATAAGCAAATGTAAGTGATATATTTATCTAAGGGCACTCCAAATAATTTATCAAATGTTGACAAATCAAAATCAATGTCATGTTTAACTTTGATAACTTGAACAAGCGCCTCCCAAATAGGTTTAACAATATCACAATTGCAAAAAATGTGGGAGGAAGTTTCTGGAGCTTTATCACAAAAAGCACAGTTGGGAGAATCTTTTCTTTTGATTTTAAATAAAAAATCATTAAAAGCAATGGCATCATGAAAAAATTTGAAATAAAATGAACGTAATTTGGAACTAATGGAACATTTGAAATTCCTAAGATGAATTTCTTCCCAATCCTCAGAATCCACAGTGAAGCCCGCAAAAGTTTCCCAGGAGGAAATTTGTTTATCTGGAAGGCACTTGTCCAACATCAACGAATAAGCATATTTAGGAACTTTTGGAGCATCGATTAACTTCTTCACAAATAATTCAAAAACATCATCATTTTGAATATTAGGATACTCCAACCACTGACATGGAATATTCTTAATAAGAAAATTATAAAATCTCTTATCTTTATGAGATATACCAAATTTCTTAATCAACTGATCAAATGTAAGAACAATAGGTTGAGGCCCATCAATATTTAAAAGGTCAATGATATTGCAAATGCCTTTGTCAAACCATTCATCTGAGTAAAAATACTGTTTCGATTTGGATCGAGTCTAGAATTAAACCATAAGTACTGCAAAGCACCCAAATCAGAAAATTTAATATCCCAGGTATTAAACACTGCTTTATCTCTGTAAATGTACCATGTTCTAATGGCATCAGCCAGTTGAGTATTGCCCAGCTTACGAAGAATACTCTCAGGGGCAAAAGATTTCCATAAAATATCTGTATCTGGATGAAAAGATTCCAAAGCCAAAAGCTCAATGGTTTTCCATGTACTTTCATAATTATTATCTAATAAACGTTTAACCCATGAAATCTTAAAAAAAAAAAAAAAAATGTATGGATTAATCATTCGTAAGCCAGCAACTGAATAATCAGAACACATATATTTTCTTTTAACCCTATCGTTACCACCACTCCAAATAAATTTAAAAAATAACTTTTCTAAATCTTTAAAAAAGGATTTAGGAATTTTAATACATAATAGCGAGAAGAGGTACAACAGCTGAGGCAACAAAAGTGACTTGACAACACAAATTTTACCAAGCAATGTAAGATTCCTAGCCCTCCAACAATTTAAAATCTGCTCAATTTGTTTCAGCTTAGGCTTAAAGTTAAGATCAAAAATCGCATTTAAATTAAGAGAAATGTGAACGCCCAATGTTTTGAATTTCATATCTTTCCAGATGAGACCTTGATTCCTCAAAGGAAAATCTTGATTTCCTTTTGCTACCAATCCAAATGGCTTCTGATTTAGAAAAATTAAGTTTGCAACCAGAACAAGTTCCAAATGTGTCCAAAGTAGAAAAAAGATTGTGAAAAGAATCCACTGAGCCATTTAGAAAACATGTCATATCATCTGCCAACATAGAAATTTTTAATTCTTTATCAGCAATTGAATACCCTCAATATTGTCATTTTGCCTTATTGCCAAAGCTGCTGTTTCCATAATAAAAAGGAACAAATATGGAGAAATAGGACAACCTTGAAAAATTCCTCTATTCATATCAATACCTGTAGTGAGGAATCCATTATTCATTACATAACTCTTCCTACATGAGTAAATTGTTTGAATCCAGCTAATAAATTTATCCCCAAAATTAAAGCGTTTCAAAACTTCAAAAAGAAAATCATGACTTACACTGTCAAACGCTTTTTCTATGTCCAGCAAAAGAATAACACCTGGAATGTTATTGGCATCAGTGTGATCAATGATATCTAAAATAAGACGAATATTATTGCCAATGTTTCTACCTTTAAGAAAACCAGATTGATCATCATTAATAAGATTACCCATACACAATTTTAACCTATTAGCTAAAGTTTTAGCAAATAGCTTGTAATCAACAGTCAAAAGAGAAATAGGCCTGTAATTTTTAATCTCAAGAGGATCTTTATCTTTTTTTGGAATTAAAGTGATGATACCATTTCTTTGGGAAGGAGACAAGATACCATTTTCCATGGAAAAATTGTATGAGTTGATAAGCATGTCACAAATATCTGGCCAAAATACTACATAAAATTCTAAAGGTAAACCATCATACCCAGGAGTTTTATTTTGTTTCATAGAACCAAGAGTAGTACGAAGATCATTCTTACAAATAGGTTGATCAAGAAGATCTTTACTGTCCTCTGGCAATCTGGGGATATTAATACCATTTAAAAATTCATCAAAATTGGGAGACCCATTTTGATCATTGTTGTTATTCTCAGAATACAAACTCTGATAGAAACTTTTGATATTATCCATAATACCTTTTTGATCAGTAATAATATGGCCATCATTGTTTTTCACTCTTTGAATATTTTTCTTATCACAGGAACGTTTTTCTAAATTACAGAAGTATTTTGTACTTTTTTCTCCTTCCTCCATCCAACGAACCCTAGAGCGAATGATAAGACCCCTGGTTTCATAATCCAAAATTTTATTTAACTGAGCTTCTAAAAGAGTCAGTCTTTGGACACAGGACTCATCTGTTGAGCCATCAGAAATAAGGGCTTGTTCTTTCTTGATATCATCCATAATATTGGATTTTTCAACACTTCTCTCTTTCTTCTTTCTGGCACAATATTCCATACAAAACCCAGCAATATTACACTTAAAAGAATCACAAATGACATTAGGGTTGCAAGTAGAATTCTGATGAATTACCTTAAAATCTTCAATTTTCCCTTTAATGTATGTGATAAAGTCAGCATCATTATGTAAAAAATGACAATTTAATTTCCAAAATCCACGACCCTTGCTAGGTTGACCATCATTAAAATCAAGAGTAACCACAGAGTGATCAGATTGAATACCAGGCAATATTTTAGATTGAACACAGTTATCAATAAAATTGCCAGAAACTAGAATAAAATCAAGCCTGGATAAAACTTTGTGAGGATTATGTTGATGGCGAGTATATTGTTTTAAGTTTGGATGCAAATTCCTCCAAATATCAAATAAATTAAACTCATCCATCAAAATATTGATCATGTCACTAGCTTTGGAATTTGAATGATGATGCCTGCTACCTTGATAATCCAAAGGGCCAAGGACAGCATTAAAATCCCCACCCACGATCAAAGAAGTGTAAGTAAAATTATCAACCTTAGCGAAAACATCAAGAAAAAAATCAGGGTCAGTCCGAAAGTTAGGACCATACAAATTCACAAGAAGAATAGGTAAACCATTAATTGTAACAGAAATGATCAAAACCGACCATTTGGATCATTATAATCAGAGTTAAAACCACAGAAACTGAATTGCGTAATTAAAATTGCAACCCCTCTACTGCTGGAAGTATGGCTCGCATAAACCATGCATGTTCGCCCCACTGAGATTTCCAAAATTTTTCATCAATATTAGAAGAATGTGTTTCCTGAAGAAAGATGATATCACTATTCAATGATCTAAGATAATGAAAAACCTTTCTTCGATTAACATGATCCTGAATTCCTCGACAATTAAAAGTAGTCAATTTTAACGGCATTACATAATATTTAGACTACACACATGAATAAATCCTAAGGCATTAAAACAATAAAAACCCATATTTCTCACCACATTAATATCAAATCTTAACAAAATATACTCTCTCAAGATCTCATATTTAACAATGATTTTACAATAACATGTACCAGCATACAGTTGAGTAATAACAAAAATGGCTGCTTTTTTGCATGAATCAGAAAAACAATTGATTAGAATGAATTGGAAAATCCAAAAAACAAAAAACATTGAAAAATTGGAATGCAAAAGGCCAACATCTTAGGCTATGCATACCATTTATGGTCATGTGCCTTATGGTGGGACCACAAAATACCTGGTGGCGTTACATTTTTCTCTCCCCTTCCTGATTTAACTTGTTGTCACAAAGTTATTCTTGGTCCAATTGCATCAAGTTTGGGCTCATTATACAGCTTGATTATTCTAATTTTCAAATATGTTTCACAATTTGGAATTTGAATTTGTTTAATTAGTGAAAAATATTAAAATGTTAACGAAGATAAACCTGGTGGATAAGTGGTAGAGGATAAGTGGTAGAGGAGCATGTACAATCTCTATGGCAAATGCTTTGAAGACATGATATCTTTTTGAATTTTAATTATATCATTGTCAAATTGTGTGCTATACATGCAAATCATACCTCAAATGATAGCTTGTTCATTCATTATTCACATTCAGCTATTAATTTCATCTAATCATGTTTACAAGTATTCACTGAGAACTGCAAGTCACAAGAACCACAATTTTTTACTATTCACTTACACACAAATGCCAAAATTTTCAGTCACAACATGCGTTTTGGCTTTCAATTGTTGTATCTTGAGAATTATACACCCTAAGATAGGAAAATTATACATTTTTGGAAAGCTTTTTACCCCAGGAATCTAAATATGCATTTAAAATAAATGTAGGATACACTCTAAAGAAAATATTTTCAAAAATGTAATCAACATTTTGTGCATGAAGTTACGTATATTTTCGCACCCTGTATCACCACTTTGGTCAATCATAACATAGCAAAAGTATACATTTTATTAAAGCTCATAGTGTCGCCTGTCACAAAATTAGATTTCATTTGAGGTATTCCATATCAGTAGCAAATGCAGTAAATAATCAATTTACTAGTAAAATTAAATTTTTTCATGATATCACCCTAGATATATTTTCTTACGCACCCTGTATACCAACTTCAAATTTGCATATTTGGATTCCTTGGAACATAAGCTTTCCAAACATGTATAGTTTTGCTGGTGTGAGATGTATAGTTTTAGTCATGTATCAATTTTAGTGAAAAGGAGGACAAATGATCAAAATCAGTGCTTGTAACGCAAATGTGCCCCACCATAAGACACATGACCTTATACAATATCAGATACCACAGAGATTCTATTCTACACGTTTTTACGATTTGCGCATGCTCAGTACCCCATATGATGTTGCCATTACAAGAAAATTTGATTTGTTGTCAGGTAAAACCCACATTTTGTTTTCAATATACTAACTGGAAATTCAATACACTATCAGCGGCGATTGCTGTTTGCTGTGTATATATTTTACTGCATTTTCATCATAATGATTTTAAATCGTACATTAAAACTGTGATATATTCAACTGTTTGAGAATTATAATCATATCATTATGAATTCGGCAGAGTGACGAATTGAGAATTATATGAGCAAATTGAGTTATTGTATGCTTATGATATTTCAGGATCTCTTTTGTTTCCACTAAAAATTAATGGTAAATCTTTCTCCCCGACATAGATATTGAAATTTTGATTTGGACGAATCGCGCCTAAGTGCGATAAATGAATTTTTTGCTGCAAGGAAAGAAAATCCAGATTTATAAACTCCAACTGCCCTACTTTATGGATTTTATTTCACTATTTCATTTGTGTTTGCAATTTTAAGAGAGAGAAAATCTATGTTGTATCAGCAGGGTACACACGCGCAACAACGCATCGCGCTGCGTAGTTGCTTTTATTTCACTATTTCATTCGTGTTTGCAATTTTAAAAGAGAGAAAATCTTTGTTGTATCAGCAGGGTACACACGCGCAACAACGCATCGCGCTGCGTAGTCGCGCAAGTTGGTAACGCACAGATACGCTTCTCATACGCGGCGCTTATCTGCATGCGTGGCGCATCCTTTGGGAACACTAATTTCAAGTGGTCAAATGGCTCCGTTTTAGCTGATAAAATGTGGGCTTTTTCAAGTTCTTCCCCCCGCAGTTATGAATGGATTTTGCTCTAAGTTGTCATGGGGAAGTGGATTTACCCAATGTTCACGTAATGTGATGTAGAAAAACGAGAACTGCCGCATTCTCCTGTGAGCTTCGATGAAAGTGAAAAATGTGACCACTTTAAACTTCAACGGCCATTATTTCAATGTTCATTTTTTCGGTAAAATGACGATTTAGGTACACCATAACTCAATAAATACAGCATCTATACCTGTACGCAATTATGCCTATCGTAACAAGCACGATCGACTTAAGAAACTGTTTTCACATTTTTTTATATTTTTGTCTATTTCCCATTTTAGGCATCAGTTTGTGCAAATAGACGTTTGTGAATTTTAAAAAGTTAATTTTATGCCTAATATGGTCAATATCTCAAAAAAATAATGCCAATATAAAAAAAATCAAAATTAAGAAAAAAATAAAACAAACATTTTTGGAAAGAGTGTTTTTTTGTTATGATGTAGCAAAACAAAATGGCCAAAATTCACTTTTTTGTGATTTTCTTCAAAATTGTTGCTTTTCACCAAATCTGAAATTATATTCAGTTTCCTTCATGTCTTGCCGTTATCAAAATGTATACTTTTATATGTCTTGTGTGAATAATTACAAAGTTCTGGCACTTTTACTACATGCATGTCTGAGGTACACAGCCACCTTAAATAGTTCAAGTAGTGAACCTTTTCATCTTGTGTTGTGTAAGTAAAACAATGATTACGTCGAGCTTCATTTAAATGACAATAGCTTCCAAATGCATCAACCTATCATCTTCAGCTTATTAGATCAATAAGTTAACAATGCTTATTTCTATTTATAGTACAAAAAGTATAATTAATTAGCAATTTTATATTTTTGCAAATGTCGCATAGCCCGGTACCAATCATTTTGATACACCCTGTATCTAACATTGGGGTCTGCTTTTAGAACCCACACCATTCATCTTGTGTGTCAGCTTTCCATGTCCCAATATTTAGGCCTTTATAGAGATGATTGTCGGAGAATCTCTGTTGTAAACACAGTTTCGGCTTATGGAGAGTTTGGAAATCAATGTGGATTCATGCATTTCTTTTCCCTAAACATAACAATAAATGTAATTAGGCACTTCTCTGCCTACTCATAAGTCATAATCTTGGTGTTGCCCCTTAGTCTATAGATGATACTCTTTCCATGATATGAATTGAAAAATGATTTTGTTAGGAAATATCAACAACAGGGTATTCTATTAAAAAGCCATACACCACCTACATGTATGCAAGACCTTAATCTGCCACACACATGCATGGTGTAGATATTTTCATGATTTAACACAGGAGTCGCTCATCCAGAAAATTTGAAATTTACACTCCGTGTGTGGAATATTCAAGATGATTTTGTTCCTAGATATTAAATATCTATTTATCATTTGTTCTGCACACCAAATATGATGTTTCTACTCAAATGTAGTTAAAAAGAAATAGCTACATGTAGTAAAACTATGACATGTTTGGGTAGAAAATGACAAGAATACTTAAATAGCGTAACTGTTGCCATGAAACGGAACAGATCATGTGGGTTATTTGCCAAATTGCCATAAAATATTTTCCCAACTATTCTAAACATTTTGATATGAGATTTGTCTACTTCAAGCATCTTCAAACATCTATCTGTCATACAATACGAAAATGGCATGGGGCTGGCACCTATACTGATACATGGATAACTTGATGTCAAGTCAACATCTTACCAAATTGAATTAATATGAACTCCCCATCTTCAATTGCCACAGTTTTCCCGTTTGGTATTGGCTGGTAAAATCCGCCTATCCACATCTCCCTTTTATGGAATCGCTGTGTGTGGTGCTTGTTGATGTCACAGGTGTGGCAGAGGAACTCTATTGGACATTCTTGACATCGTACTGATGCCTCACTGCCACATTCGTAACATCTCTGTTCCTGGAGAGGAGTCTGTTGGCCTATGAGGGTTGACAGAATTTGTGGACGTAAACTTTCCCAGTTTTCTTCCTCATAATTCATTCGGTCAGCCCATGTCTTCATTGGTTTGGCTGCAGCCTGGTATTTTTGCAGTTTTTGTTCCAGCAAACTGGTTAGATCTGCATACAACATACCTGCAAAGAATAATTAAGTTGAAGTGTTAGTTAATTTTGGTTATTATTGTTTATAGTTGGAAAACTGCAACATACATGTTAGACATAACAATTCAATGCTCCAATATTTTGGGGATGTGATACCAGATTAGCTTGGCTGAAAGGAATAACCACACCTAGCAAACATTTAAAATAGAGCAAGTAAAACATGGTAAAACATGCAATTCCCCTTGTAAACTTTAAATCCTTGACAAACTAGTTAATTTTGAGAACAAAATACAAAATATGGGTCAAGCATGCATTAAAAGCATATTTATTCAATCAATCTTTGCACAAGAAGAAATGATAATAAGACAAATTAAATGGAATATTCCAAAATATAGTCTAGGAGTAAAATCTCATACGGGGTTTAGTTAAGGATTGAGTTCAACACCCATGTCTAATGTTTAATACCATGAGGTGTTAGTATAGACCCTCTAGATCACTGCTAGGGGTGTAGTGGATTCAAATTGTAGGGTAAAATATTGAAAATGCTTCAATCTTGTTGAAAGATATATCAAATTACTCATCAGATGACAAGGATTAAAAAATTTATATTTTGTGCTATCTACAACCTACATGTATCCATGGCTGTTTGATGTAATCATTTATTAATTTGTTGAACAAAACATAATTATAATGTTCAATTCTACACCTGAATAATACCAAAAGCTATCATAGTAATAAACTGTATGGGTATAATCAGAAACAATGGCACCAAAGTGTGACAAAAGGGTCAACATGCAGTGATCAGAAATGTTATTGTTGTTCTTTCACAACATATCTAAATTCAAGAAAAAAAATTACTTCAGTAATGTTACTAAATATATTTTTTCAACTGGTTTATTGGCAAAAGTAGTCCAAAATCTTCAGAAACATAACACAAAAGATCCATGTCATTCCTTGTTATATTTTGGCAAAATTATGCGAATATGTAATTCTTTGAGTTTTAATTTATTACTTAGACACTAAACTAAAATAGTCATGTAGAATTTTTCACATGGAAACAAAGTTTTCGAAAAAAATTAATATTTTCATTAAAACACCTAAACATTTGTGGAAATCAGGAACAGAAGTTTTTATTTGTCAAAAGAAACATATCTTAAATTAATTTCTGTTTAAGTTTGTATAATATGCAATATGATGTGCAAAAACTGTGTTGAAGTTTTTAGCTTCACATTGTTCTTCAAATTGATGTGAAGATCCATCAAAGTACATGTAATGCTATTGTGTAACACTCCTAACACTGTATAGGCTTACCTGTATGGTCTCAAATATTTTATAAACTACATTTTCTAAAACAGTCTTTGTAATTTTTTGTTGACAACATCTACGGCCCTCTCAAAAACTAAGGCACAGAATTTAGAAGATCTATGTTCAATTTAATTTTTTGAGCCCAGCTTGTATGTTTGTGTAACACTCCTGACACTTTGCTACAGTAACTGTATATAAATTTGCAAATCACATTTTCTAAAGTAGTTTTTGTAATTTTTTGGTGACACTATCAATGGCTAACTCAAAAAGGGGCAAAAATTTGAATTACATTACTTCAATTTTATTGTTGAGCCTATATATTACTTACAATTGATTGTCAGGAGTGTAACATTTTGGTCAAGCTATGAAAACCATGTTTTTATGTACATATTTCTTGAGTATGAAGGTCTTTACATCATGATTGCAGCAGTTTGGTTTCAGGACTAAAAGAACACCAACAGACTGGTAATTTCTTCAGAAATCTGAATTATTGCCAATTAATTAATTCTGTGTAACACTCCTGACATTGACTATTTAGATAGCTGTAGCAAACATATTTAAGCAATGGCAAATATTTTTCTTGTTTTTGAGTTCCTATCGCAATGCACTAATAAAATAAAAAGTAATGTTTGAAAATTGCCACCTTGGTGTATGAAAAAAATGAAGTTGAATTCTGATGTAACACTCCTGACGAGACAGGATTTCTCTTTTCAACCCGCTCTTAAAAGAAAACAGTTTTGATATCATGCAAGTTTTATTTTTTACAAGTTTGGCCCAAATGTTATTTTTTACTAAAAACAGACTGAAATAGATTATTACTGTCATCATTACCTTACAATGCTACACAATCTGGTGACAAGTGATTTGTTTTTGTCTTCCTCTTGTAAAGATGCAAACAAGGTTTTAGATAAATAGTGCCATCATAGTTCTCAGTTTTATATGCCATCAAACAACCGTATATTGTTACTGAGTTTGAGTTTTCCTACAAAAACCTCATTTTTAGGAAAAATTACATGTTTTTGGCTGTACGGGAGTCAAATTTCAACTTTGGATTTGGGCAAAAATGATGGACAAATTGCTCATCTTAATAGAATCAAGAAACAATGTAGAACTTTCCTTCTAAATTGTTTACTTAAACTAAATGTTATGTGCAATGGAAGTCAGAGATCAACATGTAATATGATGAGGGCGCTCTAAGCTGCCTGCACAGAATTTGTTTGTTCTGCACAATTTGTCGATAAATTCGTCATTTTGAACAATGTTAATATTGAAATACAAGACTGTTCAACCAATAACTGATTCTAAAATGTTTCAGTTTGGACGATAGATTAAAAAACAATCCTGGTTAGATGTACACAATGCTCCTGATGTCTAATCTAAGGCTAATGCCTTATATCATACTCAAAATGAGGGTATTATCTCGTCTTTTCCAACAAAGACTGTACGACTGCACTCCACTGATAAACCCTGGATGACGGACAGAGTCAAGAATCTTATTCAGAGAAGGCAGTTGCCTCGGGGGACAAACAGATTTGTAATCAACTGCGGAACCAAGTCATATATGAAATCAAGAAAGCTAAACGCACTCATAATGTAAATAAAAGATTGAAACTGTTAAATGTGATGATGAATTGCAGGCCTATACCTTCTGAGTAAAGATCCTCCCACTCAATTCCAGCCATGGGAGATCTATGGTGACTGGAAGGTGTCGGTTTCGAAAGCAGGTGGTCCTGACAACATCCCTCAGAAGGTTTTAAAAGAATTTGCTTGTAGCTTAGCTCACCTGTTACAGACATCATAAACACTTCTCTTCAAGGAGGTATAGTGCCAGCACAGTGGAAACAAGCAAATGTCGTCCCTCTTCCAAAGACGACACCCCCTTCAATTGACAAATTAAGACCACTGTCACATCAAACTTGGGGACGGTGTGTTAAAATGCACAATAGAGCACATATACCTGCATTTGTGGTCTGTTTGCAGACCTACCGAACAGAGAATATTCCTCCTTTGAAGAGTGATCTACACAGTTTAAATGTGAAAAACCATCGGTAAACACATGCATCCACACCTCTACAAACATGCACAGAAGTAATACTGCAAGATCCCTTTGATATGGCTAAAGCTAGGAGGATAAAAAGCTGCATTCTTTGTTCTATATTTGGGGTGTCAGTAACAAAAATTGTTTTTGTTTCTATGCACATAGGTATTCAAGGAGCTGCAGTAATTAAAAAAATATATAAATTTTCATTAACTATCAATCCTCAGGCATGTTAAAATGTGTTCAGTGACAGGCTAGAGCTTGTCACTTACTTATTTTGTTTGAAAAGTCTGGTTTGTAACTTGTAGCCCTACGAAATGTGCTTTTCCCCACAGCCTGCACATTGTACATACATTGTACTTCTGTGCTCTACAATATTGTCCATATTTTGAGTTCGGAAATCGAAGAGACTACATTATGTATACTTACTCGATTCTTGTAATATATTATCATTTGCACTGGGTATTGGCAAATTCATATCTACTGCTGACTGCATACTGCATGCTCGTTTAGACTCTACAAAAATAACAAACAAACAAAGCGAACAAATTAGTACTAAAATCATCCTACAATAATAATCTAATCCATCGTTAATTAAAAGTCATTCACCACATTTTTCTATGACAGAAAATTTAATTGCTTTGTCTAGCTTTGAATTCGTTTCAATAAAAAAAAAGCCTTCAATGTATGGGCCATCATCTACATAGTAAGAAAATGTGGACAAACTAGCTACATCAAAATCAAATAAGCAAAACAGTTAACAAAGAACAACCCTATATTTGAAAATGAAAGCTATCATTATTGTGGGCAATTCCAAGCGCATCATATTCCGCAACACAAAGTTTGCGTATGAATTTTTTTTTAATGCAGCAGCCAAATATGTTGGTGAATAGCATGGAAACTATTTTTGGTAAGTAAATGATTAATTACGAACAGGGCATAAAAAATGTTAATTTCCCGAGCAGCAAGCTAAATTTCCCAGTTCCCACCATTTATAACATGTTTTTATATGCAAAAAAAGACACAATTTCCTTTCAAATACCAAAATTTCCCTCCAAACACCAACATTTTCCATTTACTGGGCAGGAGCTTACCATTTTACATTAAAATCGGAATCAACCATTTCACCAATAACTATAGACTGATAAGTCGTTTACAAAGCGGCATAGAAAGGACAGTATTTGATATTGTGCATGTACGTTTGAAGAAAATTCATATCCAAAACCAATAGGGTTACATGTAACCCCCCCCCCCACACACACACCTTTAATAGTTACCGTATTCATTCCAATAAGCGCCCAGTGCACTTTAAAAACAAAGTAATTTTGGGTGGTAATGTTTGTTTATTAGATACAAATATGTACATGTATGTTATAAAAGGGTCCTGAGATGTTGTAGTAGCTTTTTTGATGCAGAAAATGTATTACTAAGTAATGCAAGTCTACACAGGACTTCTCATCTCCCAGCTATTTCACTGTATTGATAATATCTGTCTCATTAATGGTACCCTTTAGCAAATTGTCAATACCATGGGTGGCCGCTTATTGGGGCATGGGCGCTTAATTTTATTGTCCAAATGAATACGGTAGTTTAATACCTTGGGAAGTTCCTGGTGCCATGGAATTTGCTCTTTTCCTTGTTCTCTCCTTTGTTTTGGTCTCACGAACACCTGTAGATGGATTTTTTCTATTTGATACTACTAACGAAGGCTTTTCCTTGATCAAACCCAATGATGTGAATAGGTGTTTCCTGTTGGCTGGAGTTTGCCAAAGAGCCATATCAACTAGTGTCATCTTGCCTGTCAAATTAAACATATCATTTAATAAAGATATAAATTAGTTACAGGTACTTACATGCACATATTGTTAATTGAAAGATCATCTCTTTACAGTGACGTATGTGGCTCTGTGTGTAAGGGGGTTAGGGAAATGGGGTGTGGACAGAACCCTTACCACCCCCACACTTTTTGCAACAATTTTGTGCCAAATATGTTCCTTTTGCCCACTCTCGTAATTCACTTTGCCTCCCAAATCCCCCCTGAATAATTCATGTTGCTTGTTCATTTAACATAACTTCACATTAAGAAAGTTTACATCATACACCCATAAAATACTTGTCACTCCCTGCACTGTATGCATTTGCCAGGGTCATAGAAAGAAGAATGATAAACTTTTCAAAAAAACCTCTGCAATTCCTCACAAAACATACATGTTAAAGGATGTATCTTAGATTGAGGGTTATCATTAAACAATGTTTCTAATTTTTGGGTTTGATACAAGAATCAAAAACATGAATATATCCAATACCAAATCATTACATTTCTGTCCACACCAAACTGAAAAACAGGGTCAGAATTTCGGTGTGAATCAGAGAATCAATTCTTGCAAAGATTCTCGTAAACAGATAGCATAAATCCAAGTAGATTCCGGCAAACGTTTGTAGTTTACACAGATTCCTGCAAATTTATTCTGCAAGATTCTTGCATTGTGAAACAAAATTCTGACCCTGAACAAATATATGGATCCAGCATTCAACTTCACTGGGATAGTGAGAAAAATATGAACTTTCTTCTGATACCAAATCTTTATTTTGATGCAGAAAAATGGGGGACGAGGGCCGACGAGGCTGTTGATCTGGTCAAGGGTGGTCTTACCACTTGGATTATTGAAACTTTTGGACCTCATACTGCCAAATTGCTGGTCTAAAGTATAAAAGTATTTATGACAAAAACTGAAATATCACTGTGAGGTCAAATTATTATAAATATTTGATTACCGTATTCATTCCATACCCTAACCACCCACCCAGTGACTTCACTATGTGTACACATACATCATTATGTCCAGGAACCAACTACACAAGAAACATGGAACCATCTATACAATTAAAATCAATATTTTGGGACATTGTTTACATTTTGCCATTATGTAAGCAATGTCAAAAATAAGCGCCCACCACATAGGAGAAAGAAAACAGAGCCCGTACAACCAGTCAAAGTCTCCGCATCACCCGATAATGAGGGCCAATTGTTCCATGAAATGTGACAGGCGAGGCTGATACTCAATAACCGTGTATTTTAACAGTCTATCGCGTAATCGCGAAAGCACACAAATATTGTGTATACGCAAAGGCACGCAGCGCTGGCGTGATTGTTATTAGATACTTGTCACACTCTTCCCCACTCCACCACTTGATTGCCATTCTGCACAATCTGGAAGGGTTTTAAATTTAACAGTGCTTCATAAAATCTTATGTAAAGGGGGACATTATTTTGGAGATTTTTGACAAATCTTTATTTGGGTCACATTTTTGGTGTAATTCAAACATGCAAATGATTTTAATTTCAAAACTTAGGTGCATAGATATACGGTAACTACATTTAGAAAGGTCATTCAGTAGTAAATTTAAAATTCCTTTATAAATTAACGCTTTCAAAATGTGTTTTTCGAAGATGAAACGTCAAAATGTCAAAAAAAGTGAACTTTTCACTATACAATGAAAAAAATACTACATGTAAGGCATTTGGCATTTGTGCGATTCCTGTAAATGTGTGATTTTAAGGGGAGTAGATATAGGCTACTTCATTTATAAATAAAAAAATCCTTCAGTTTCTTTCATAAAAGCAGCAGGATGTTAAGAAATATAGATTTTGAAATATGTACCCTGATTGTGAAACAGCCCATCTGTGCATTTTTACTGGAAAAATCAAAACATCCATCTTGATGAATGATGATCTATTGATCTTGCTACCGACCTTGCAGCCTCTTTAGTGTACTCCGTAATTTGAATCTCACTTGGGCTATATAAACGTCCATCTTAAAGACTTGAGTGACTGATCGGAAATAAAAACACATTTTATACTTGTGTTTGGTCATATTTATGGTCAAAAAATAATGAATAAAAAAAACCTGGTTTTCAGAAATTACATGTATGTGACTGGAAACTCAAGATTGATTATCAGTAGCCTAAAGGGTGTTGATGGGGTCACTCGCATACCAAAGTGGTATGCATGCTTGAACTGTCTAAAATTTTGTTGAAGTGCAAAAATATTAGCAATATATTTGATGCAATCGCTCGTCGGGAATCGTGATAGGCTATGTTTCTTCCAAACTTCCATTATTTTACACGGAATCCGACTATGAAGCTATCGGTGAGCAAATTTGTAGCTAGACTTCTCGAGCAATGTTCATTCAATTGAAATTCCCAGTAATAGTATCATTCATGGTACCCTGGCCCCAGCAGACCGAGTAGTACTAGTACGGTATTTGGTCATGAATGTAGGTGTTGTATGAAATTAGGTTATTCTTGGCCAAGTTCAAACACTCAGCACACTTGTGGCTCCACGATAAACACACACGCACATAGCATGGTACAGAAATAAGCATTATGTACACGCCTTACACTGCGACTGTATACATGTATGTTTAGCCGCTTGATGGATTGGACGCAACAGGTACATTCAAATTTTAAGCTTGGCCAAGAAATACTTTTTTAAAACTAGAGTGGTTGCAAAGCTAAACCATGGGCTTCAACAAGCTTTTGCATTTTGCATTATTAATTCATTGAATCAATGAATCAATCCATTCATGCAGTTATTTTAATGAATTTATTCTTTCTTTCTTTCTTATTCATTCATTCTTTCATTCATTCATTAAAGATTATGTTTACCAGCGTGTTATCAGAAAGTTCTGCTAGAAATGTTCTGGAAAAGCCATGTAATTATACAGCAGCTTTCCGTGTACATTTGCTAGGCGAAGGTTACTCTTGACTTGGATTTCTGCACTGTGCTTAGCTGTGACTGTGTCAGGGCATTTTAAAACAAGTTTCAACAGGCAGTTACTGTCATATCTAAAAAAAAAGTTGCCACACCCGTGATTAGAAGCCCAATGCAATTGGGCGACTTCTGATGATTTTGAAGACAAAATGGACCAACTTTACAACTACATGTATTATGAGTAGAAACCCCAGTGTTTTGTAAAAATTCTTCAATTCTTCCTCTTTCATTTGACTCCACATCTCCATATCAGACCAAAAGGTTGGTAAGGAAGTAAGTACGGTAAGTAAGCAAAGTACCGTTTTTAAGTAAGTAAGTAACATAAAAGTTGCCAATAACATTTCAAAGAAAAAAAAAAAGCCTAGTGGAATTGAATGAACACAGCCTGACATAGCATGACGATTTTTTTCATCATGCTCCACCGATACATGGTATTCAAAACGCTGAAATGCAACGTCATGTGACGTCATCACTTCGGTACTCTATGCACGCCCAGTCGCACACGCTGGTGTACCGCCACTAGTGCAGCGTGTGCGACTGGGCGTGCATAGAGTACCAAGCGATGACGTCATGATGACGCTGCATTTCAGCGCTTTGAATACCATGATCATCCATGAAATCAAATTTAGTGCGAATCGGATCATGAGGGCCTGAGATATGGCCGCATGAATACCTAATTAGCCCTATTGAGGTCAGTGTAAATTGACCTGGTTCCAACTTCCAAACAGTTATGAACCAGGCCAATTTACACTGATTTCAATGGGGCTAATTAGGTATTCATGCGGCCATATCTCGGGCCCTCATGATCCGATTCCCACCAAATTTGGACTGTGGATGTTTTTCATCATGTTCTACTGAAATATGGTCATGAAAATGCTGAAATGCAAAAAGACAATTTTATGACGTCACACTTCATCAGTACTCTATTCGCTGTCGTAGTCCGGACGTCACTTCCTGCCGAGGTCATACTTCCGTAGTGATGGGTCAAGCGGTTGTATAACAACGCTATCCACGCTGTACACATCGATGTTCTTCTGTTTGAAAATCAAGTTTTTATTTCTTATGGATTTTACTGCCTAGTAAGCTTTTGCAAGATGTTTTCCTTCTGAAATCATGAAGTTTCAGGTCTTAAGGGTAGACGAGGTATTGTTGGTCGAAGCAACCCAAAAATCGATTTTTTATTATCTAGATCAATATATTATTGCAAATTAACACCTTGATGTTTTGCAAAAGGTAGTTCTACAAATCGTATACTTTATTTGCAAACTTGCTTAATTTATTGTGGTTAATGAGTTATGTACGTTTTACAAAAGTGTTGTTGTTTCAGCCCTCTTTACAACGTAACTCAAGAACCGCAGCACCTATAAAAGTATATCTGTGATATTTTAATTCTTCTACACGCCGCTATGAATTGAGCAATGCAGTTTTTGCCAAAGCTCACTACCATTAGTAAGATGCTGTGAACTACCAAATCACAACAGTTTAAAATAATTAATAACCTTAAATGTGACTGGTTATTTTAAAACTAGAGCGATAACCGCACCATAGCTGAACCATGTGGCGTCGGCAGTATATTGTGGTAGGCCTACATGTATACCACTGTCACCCAGAGTCTGTAATGGACATAATCTCGAAATGCTAGACATAATCTCGAAATGCTAGTTGCTACAAAGGTATGACCGCCCGAGTGGTGTTAATGAAAGAGGAAAAGTAAAGAATATAAAATAAAATAAAGCAACTGTGCCCTTTGCAAGGGCACGAGGCAAGTTCTAAGGCGGATGACTGTGACGATCTGATCAAGCAACAATAATGTGCTGGATAGTATTAATTTTTTAAATAAGACTGTTTCATTAATTGCCGTTTTAATATACCGGTACCTTGATCGTGGAAAGTTGGCATTTTGAAAACTTGACTTTTGACCTCTGTATGACCCCCTTAATGAATTTTAAAATATTTAAAACATGTTAAGAATGTCATAAGGATCATTGCATTTAAATTTCAGCTCAATTGAAGTATTTTGAAAACTTGACCTTTGACCCCTTTATTGCCCCTTAATGACCTTAAATGAATTTTAAAATATTTTCAACATATTTAGAATGTCAAAAGGATCATTGCATAAATTTCAGCTCAATTGCAGCATTTTGAAAAACTTGACCTTTGACCCTTTATGACCCCTTAATGACCTTAAATGAATTTTCAACTATTTTTAAATGTTTAGAATGCCATAAGGATCATTGCATTTAAATTTCAGCTCAATTGGAGCATTTTGAAAACCTTGACCTTTGGCCCCTTTATGACCTCTTAATGACCTTAAATAAATTTGGAAATGTTTTAAACATGTTGAGAATGTCATAAGGATCATTGCATTTAAATTTAAGCTCAATCAGAGCATTTTTGGAAAAATGATCTTTTTTGACCCCTGTGACCCCTGGATGACCTGGCATTTAGAGAACTGTCCATTTCAGACCAAATGGTTAGTGAGTAAAGCTTGTAACTTCGTAAGCTAGTAACTAGTAAGCTAGTAACCTAGTAACATTCACTCATATAGGCTGATACCATTTCATGGTTCAGCAAAAATTTGATATTTAAAATTCCATACATTGGTATCGCCATTGCGATTCTCATGAAAGCGTGATCCAGTCGCTATGGTAACGCCCCCGGGTAACCAATATGACGTGACGTCGTGTCTACGATAGCGAATAACACAGTCTACATGTAAGGGGGGCCTTGAAAAAAATGATCACAAATTTCCCTGGGAAAATTGAGTACCGGTATGCTTTTTTATGGGGTTGACCCATAATTTTCATGTCAAAAAGGGGGGCTGAAATTTTTGAAGTCTGTAAAGGGGGGCCCTGAAAAAAAATTTGCGATGACATTTTTTTGCATCAGGCCCCCCTAATAAGTATTTGTGAACGGTCCCTTACACTGAATTTGTACTCGAGCTCAGCTAGCTGAGCAACAAGCTATTAATACATGTATTAGTTTTCAGCCAATGAAGTAGCTCCGCGAATGTCGTTCATTTTAAAGCACTCGATCGAGCTCACATCAATCTGAGCAAGGGACTGCCATGCTGCTCTCAAACACAGTGCAGTGAATTTTTTTTTTTTCAATTGAAATTCTGACAGCCTTTTGCAAAGATCCTTCACAGTTTTTATTTATTTTACCTCATACGCCCGCGTAAATTCCCGCGCCTGCGTCAGTGCGTCACACAAATGATCAGCGTGATTCAAATAGCCAATCACTACACAATTCAATGTTTATATGCCATTGGCATTGCCATAAACGGAGCCAAAATAAAAACTGCGAAGGAATTTTGCAAAAGATAATTTAGTACCGTATACCGGTACATGATTGTTACCTGTTATAGAAAAAACTTTAATTCGTGTACATGTACATCGTGGAACATATTCTTTGCATGGCTGTGCGTAGTACGCAGATAGCCTCGATCATCATGGACGCGTAGAGTAGCATTGTACGCTCGTGTATTAGCATGATTAGTCGATAGTCGCGGAGAGTAACAAGCGTAGTTGAATGTTCCACGATGTACACAAATTAAATCATTTTTCGATAGTATTTGTGTATACTATAAACTCACATCGATTCATGGATTATTCGACATTGTTCATATCACAGTATCAGTGCCAGGAACTACCCCAGCCCAGCCACGATACCATGGATACACACAATCAATGAATGAATCATTCATGACAATCAGATATATTCACCTTTGGAACAGGAGCTTCGTTTTGGTGCAGCTTTCAATCTCGGTGGCTGAATGTTGTCATCAACATGACTATGAGAAGCCACGGGACTGGGAGAGTCAGACACGGAGGCATCGTCTTCACGATCCGCCATGATGATACCAGTTTAGCGAACCGTCGCCCGTGCTGCAGCTTGCGTTGTCTTGTTCATGTGTTGGATGCCGGATATCACACCAGCAGTTGTAGATCACCAATGATCAGAATGCCGGTGTCGGATTTACATTTGTAATTGAGAAACGCAATGTATTTTCAGACTCAGATGACAGACCCATAACTTTCAAGTAGATTAGTGGTACTCAGTCTTCAACAACGGACAATTTTATTAGCATTATTATTTGATTCTGATCATGATTTTTAAACTATGTACTCCAGCTCCATGGCACACGAGCTGCACGGAATCGGTACGTCGAAATATCAATCCCACGCACGCGCATGTCGTTGTTATTAGTCGGTCCCGGGGGTGGTACAATAGTAAATATTTGGCCCGACCCATTTTTATTAGCTTTTATTGTAATTGTGATAATTATTACAAATCAAGCAAATATCCCAGAACGCGTGCATGATATGACAATAGGCATATAAAGTCAATATCTACGACTATCAGCGGAACCCACCGATCCCGACATCCGAAACAAGTCTACAGAGCCTACCCTGCATTTTCAAAATCGCTGGCAGTCGCTTGGTTCTATCGCGGAGCTGAGGTTGCACACATATCCTTTCCAGGATCTGTGGGTTGCATTAGCCCGTAGCCGTATAGCATGGTAGTGTACAACACCGCGCCATCAACATGATTAATTATAGCAATTATATTCATCAACAACCAAGAGAGGGCGTCAATATAGGCCTCGTAAACTGCTGTATATAGTCAGTTTAAAGCCATTTGTAAACTGACTATATACGGCAGTTTAGTTAGGAGACCAGGTTGATTCAGTAGGTAACCTAGGCAAACCTTAGTTAACACATTTACTAGTCAGCGAATTCGCCGAGACCGGGGCCCCAACACAATGCATATTTACATAGAAATTTGAATTTTTTTTCGAGAATAGGTGGGTGAAGGAAACCTACATAAATATGTTTTCTATACTTCACTTGACCCAAATATATGATTTTTATGGTGATAATCAAGTCGCACATGGAATTTTAGAGGATTTTGATAGCAGTTCCATTAAAAAAGCTGCCATCGCCATGAGACTAAGATCTAGAAACACCCCGAAATGCCGTTTGGGGAATTTTGCTAGCTGAATCTTTTTGATGAAAGTCAATCTTTGACAAGATGTAACTTTGCTACGGAAAGTGCTATGAAAAAAGGTTTTCAGTTTTGGCTTAAAGTAGTTTACTCAAGGGCTTTAATTTGATATATAAAATGATGCAGTTTGATGGCAAATTTGAATTCACCTAGGATACCTACTGTGTAGGTCTAGTTGTAAACGGCAACGATTCAGTCTGATGATGAGTAGGCCTAACCCAGGAGTATAAACTCAGCTTTACGTGCAGTGACTAAATAGTAAATTAACATACCGGTATAGACTCGCTGAGTCTCATGGACGCCGTTCCTATGTCCATCAGACTCGTATTTCCCATTTTGGATGTCAATGGGAAATACACACTTAACGATTTGCGCCGGTTAGAAACTTGAAAAAAAATCTTTAAAATTTTATCAATGTATATAAAAGTGGTACCAACCTTATTGTGCTTGCTAATTTAAGACTCGGTTGAAACAAAATTAAGGATCGAATGCATTTTAGTGTCCAAAAAGGCAAAATTATCGTCAAAGTTCTGCCGAAATCGGCACCCTTGCGAAGGGTTCAGAATTCGAATCGGGAACGAAAATATCCGATCTTTGCGATCAAAAACACAAAATTACAACTTTAAACATACTATTGGCAAAAGACATTATTACCAAACAATATAGAATAGAAAATTTGACATCATTTTCTCAAAATATTGAAGAAATTTGCTCACTAGACATCGAAAAAGTACGCAATCCAATTCCCGTTCAAACGCGTGAGAAACTGAAAGTGCATAATCCCGACTATACCGGTAGGCACATAACTTCATAAGTTACACAGCAAAACATGGCAGAGTTGGGGCGGGCCCGGATGTCCTATCTTGACAACGTTAATTTTCTCAACAAGCATAGAGATACGAACGTACAGAACACGTCTATTACTGAAGTCAATAGCTTGCAGGACTAATTATTTGATAAGCTTACCATCTTATGATCTTAGGCCTACCGTATAAGGACTAAAGGAGTTTGTGTCACTGCACGGCACGGGCACACACCTTTACTCAAGTGTCACTGAGTATCATTACTCAAAGCTGCCAAGAAATAGATTCACCTCCGCATGTTGGTAAACAACGTTGAGAAGACTGATATCCAGTAAATATCCGGCAACACTTTGTACCACCAATCCCCGGTTCCGTTCCGGCATGAATGCTCGTCATCATTCCAATCTGCGAGTGGTGGGCGCACACCACTAAATAAACGTCTCATTGAAATACACGTGAAAATACAAGAAAGTAGGTTTATACCCCCATGTCAGTTGTAACAATATTTTGATCGAACCATTTGTCTTAAAAGGAAGGGGTATATGAACGTTTGGACAGTATTTATTGTGGGACATTGGAGCACATCAGACACGTATCGAATTGCATTCTGAATACGAAGAATGTCTTTCTGATATCAAATAATTGTCATTTTTTGAAATTCGCAACGTAAGGCCGTGTAAAATTAATATTTTGGTTCTCGTCCCTCCCTCCTCAATTTCTGGGATTTGTCAGATTTTTTTTTTTTTTTTTTAGATTTTTCAATTTTTTAGACTTTGGAATGATTTATCGATATCTTCATACATATAAATAAGTTTATTAGAGAACAAGCATCACTTCCAAGTCTTTTTGTGGTACTCTAGGGGGTTTATCCCTCAGAATCTCACATTTGAAAAAAAAGGGGCCTCATCGTTTCCTCGAGCACTGTTGGAGAAGACCGAAAACTACTGACAATGCTAAGGGGTGGTGCAATAATTATGTGTACCCGGGGTGAATTATAGGGGGGCAAAGATTTTTGGCAGGCCAAAGGGGGGCAAGCATTTTTGGCAGGTCAAAAGGGGGTCAAGCGATTTTTGGCAGGTCGAAAGGGGGGGCAAGCAATTTTGGCACAGATATTTTGGGCACTGTTTCTATATTACGCCCTAAAAGGCGAGGGAAAACATTAGGAACACGCTCAAATATGCAAAATTTCCTGCTCGCCGCGCTCGCACTATATGATAAGACAATTTAAGGTTTTAAATTCGGGTTCCCCAAAATCTTGCATGTGTAAGGGGGGGGGGCAAAGATTTTTTGGCACATCAAAAGGGGGGGCAAAGGTTTTTGGCACGCCGAAAGGGGGGGGCAAAGATTTTGTTGGCACGGCCAGAGGGGGGGCAAGCGATTTTTGGCAGACCATTTTGAGAATTCACCCCGGGGTACACATAATTATTGCACCACCCCTAATTTTACATTGAAAAAAAAAAAAAAAAAAAACACCTCCCTCCTCATCAATTCATGAAAATCCTCTGGACGAGAACCAAAACATTAATTTTATACGGCCTAATACACATTTTATGGCAATTCATTAAAAATTGATATTTTTGATATTTAACAGTACTCGAAGTAAACTTTATAAATCTGATGATTTTAAACTTAAAGTGTATGTAGGTGTGATGAAAAGCCGAAGATCAATTTAAAATTGTGACCTTTCGTATTGAAGATATGGATTTTTTCCCCAAAACACCCAAAAAATTAGGTCTTTTGGGGAAAAAAATCCATATCTTGAATAATTATTAAGGTCCAAATTTTCAATTGATTTTCGCCTTTTCCTCCAAACTACTTACCCTTTAAAAATATATCATTATATTAGGGGTAGGCTGTATAAGGGTGTAGGTGCAAACAGCTTAGGGTACCAGCTTATTTGATGCAGCTTGTTGTTCTGAGTAATACACCAATATTATTGAAATCGGCCAAAAATTGAGACAGTGCGGGCCAAATAACGACACACAAGGGGGGGGGGCAGATTTGACCTTTATTTGGTAGTTTTAAGGGAATTTTATCACATTAATGATTATGTAATGTATATATCTACTTACATAGTTTTAGGTACAGGAAGGTCATTTATGCACTTTGTGTCAAATGAAACTTTTTAGTGTCCTTAAAATCAACGGTTTTGGGTAAAATTAGGCAGTGAGGGCGCGTTCCCTTTTAGCGACCCCTTTCGTAACCATTTTTGATTTTTAAGTTAATCATACTAGAGATAATCATCAATCATCCATATTCTGAAATTTTCAGCCATTTATCACATTTGGTGTGGCCGTGGTGCTAATTTTTAATACAGTGGTAACCTGCCCATAGCAATATACAGGGGTCAACGAACTTTGTAAGTCAATGGAAGCGTCTCTACACATTTTCAAATGGGTACCACACACAAGTGAAATAAGGTTGAGAGTTCAAATTTGGACAGATGCTGTTATTTATCAGTAGCTTTGATTTGATAACAAGAAATGATAAAATTTTAGTAGGGGGGATACGTAACAGCTATTAGGCTGAACAGCGCCCTCACATCCTAAATTGGCTCTTAAAGGGGCATTGAGAGATATCGCGCACAGAACGCCCTCAATTTCGGTCAAACTAGCTCAAAGTCTGGTTTTTTACATATACGTAATGGTTATACATATACAAATCTTAATCTGAAATAGTTAAGCGAAATTCGGCGTCTTTCGGGTAAAATTTCATGATTTTCTAATATTTTGTATAGATCTATACATAAAATTCCGTTGATTTTAGGTTAATGCGTGCATTGCATCATGGGAATGAGCCATAACATTTACGTTACGTTGTTGATGTTGATGTTGGCAGATGATGAGTTGGCGAGCGAGTGAAACAGTGTTGTTGTACATGGTGCGATACACCCAGGACGATATGTAACTATTCGTTTCTTTAGCTTCAAGGGTCAGTTTGCTTGCGCTTCAGTTTAGTACGACGTCCATTGAGTGACCTCGGCGATTTATTAGCTATGATGGCGCCCTTCACATTTTTAAATTTTTTAAATTTTACTGTCGCAAATTTTATAATGCACCAAGGCACAAACACAGTGAATTCCTTTCAAAATCGGAAGACCTGTTACAAAACTGCTTACCTATATTGTGAAATATCATTCCAATGCTTGTCTTAAATGTATTCAGGAGGAATTTCGAGATGATTATATCGGAAAAAATCGCCGTGTTTTGGCTGCAAGTCATGTCATTAAATCCCTAAAATCTGGATGTTCGTGGCGTTAATAATTTTTTTTTTTAATATTTCCCGTATTTGCTCAAAAATTTGAAGTAAATCCAGAGGTAGCCACTGTCATAATAAACACTATAATGAAGTTTCCAAGTACTCTCCAGGGATAAGACAGCCATAAATCATATCAACGTGCGAAGATTAAGCAGTGCAAAATTCGAAACCCGTGCGCCAGACGGAGATTCAGCCTCTATTACCTTGGTCACGCTTCCTCATCTTAAATGTTCCAATAAATTCAAATTCTCACTTACGTTCATAAAGAAATGATAGAATTAAATATTTTTACATGAAAAATATTTATTTTTTATTTTTACCTATCAAAATCATTGTTTATTTCACATTTTCGTAAATAACTTAAAACAGTCAAATCAGCGAGGTCGGCTACGTCACGGGGAATCCTGATTCGGGATTCCCAAACTATGTAAATAAACAAAACGTATCCCGAGCAGAAATGTTAGATTTGAAGTATTTATTTATTATGAAGAGACTTCTAAATTACAGTTTAATGAATTTCCCGCGAATGCTGTTTTCAATATCCGCGCAAATTAAAATTCCTCGTTTTCACTATTAACTCAAATATGCCTATCAGATGACATTCACAGGTACGGATGCTGAACAGGCTTTGATGAGTAGCAGCATTTAGTAGAAGTGATAATAGGCCTATCATGCCAAAAGCCCCTTCATAACGAGTACCCACTATTTCTATGAAGGACAGATATGAACCCACTTGGGGAATAGCTGGGAGGGAAGCATATTGGACTCGGGGGGGGGGTGGTACTTGATGAACCCGGGCAAGTAATGATATAAAATTGGATCGATTGAGCCCATATCTATTGGTAGAGCTATGGTCGAGTACAATATTTTAAAATCATAGCAAGACCAATAAATATTGGGCGTAAAGCATCTAATTTTATCATTATTATGTTTTGGCTCCGATATTTTCACACACTTGGATTCATCAAAACATAATGAGTCCGATCGGATCCTAAAATTTGGTGGCCTTTTTTTACAGTGATTTTGAATTTGGATGATCAACATGTCATTATACTTTTGCTGGATACAGACTCGCTGGACTCTGGTTGTACTATAGTTTTGGGACTCTGCACCGACTTGGACTGGATTGCAGATACAAGAATACACAAATGGCCTGTGCTTGCTCGGATGAGATTGAGATGGACTCTGTGGCACAGTCTTATAGGGGCGTGGCATGCCCGCCTCATTGGAATCAAAATTTGACAAATTCTATTTAAAAATAGTGCCCCCCCCCTCAATCATATCCAGCGAGTCCCAAGGCCTGGAATGAGCCCTCACCAAAAAAAATTTGATGACTCACTTTTGGTTCATACATAGGTTAAAAAAAAGTCCCGTCTCAAAGCGCCCATGCAAATTTTGTTTTTCTTAGCACGTCCATTTCGGTTGAAATGACAAAATAATTTTTTGTTTCCTTTTTTTTATAGTTTTTTGCCGTTTTTCTTTGTGTAAAAGAACCTAAATTTTATGCTGTGTACTTTTAAGTAAAAAGAACACCAGCAAATGACATATTAATTAATTAAAAAATTTTGTTAAAAATTTAAAAAAAAATCTTAAAAAAACAACCGCATTCGTGTTTGGAACTGCCAATTGCTTTGAGACATAGCGTTTTTTTTATAGTTTAGCCTCATCAGGACATTTGCTGGATCGTAATTACATCTCCTGCTCTTGGTCAATCACAACTACAGCTAACAAAACACACATTGGTTCAAATATTTTCTAATCACATTTTATTTTGTATCAAACAGAAATTTGTCACAAATTTCTTAACAACTATATGAGTTCTTCACAGCCATTTTATTTACCACAACATGGGTCAGTCACCTACATTAAACATTACACTTATCACTTAAAATTCACTCTATCATGACAGTTTATGTCATTTGAATTCAAGTAGCACATTTTCAAAAATACAAAATGTATTTTGGGTTTTAGCATGTCTCCATTTGATGACTAATACCATTCCAATTCTTTGAGGTAATTGTATCATTCATATCAATGGTTCATGCTCTTGACCACCCGCTATGCCAGGGACATGTTCTTATACATTTACATTTCACTTTGTATTAACAATATATTACAATTCTTTGCATTTGCATAATACACAAGCCATTCACCATTTTAATACCACCATGCACCACATTGTAAACAAACAGTCTGTACGACATAACAGCACAAATTCAAGTACCATTACTGAAGATGACGGTATCATAAATCGTCATATCATCTACAAGCCATTCACCATTTTTCATACCACCATGCACCATTATGCACCACATTGTATCAACAAAAGTTTGTACTACAAAAAAAGCACAAATTCAAGTACCATATCTGAAGATAAGGGTTACACAAGTCATCATTATTTATGTAACAATACATTTCAATTCTTTAGATTGCATACACATGCCATTTAATACCACAATTATGCACCACATATAAAACAAACACTTTTTCTGAAATGAGTCTTCATTGTCATACCCTCCATGTACACCTATCCAATTCACATTTTGGTAAATCCCATAAGCCTTTGCATGTAGACCTGAGATGTGGTCCTTTGACACCACGCCAATGTGTACATCATTGAGCGAACATCGTTACTGTGCATTTGAAAGCCATGAAGTGCGCAGTAACAATGTGTACATCGGCATGACAACATCAGAGGTCTACCCACAAAGGCTTATGGTATTTCCTTAAAGGTGAATTGTGTCTTACCCCCTCTCCATTTCTATATTACCCTTCTCCATTTCTATCTTACAATCCATTTCCATTGATTACTGTCTTACCATCCCTCCCCATTCCTGTCGTACCATCCCTGTCGTACCATCCCTACCCATCCCTGTCGTACCATCCCTACCCATTCCTGTCACACCATCCAGTATTTGATCCAGCTTTACACCACACGTCATTGGTTGCAAGCATTGGTCATCATGCCACCGTAAATCAAATCAATAAAAAGGAAGGCAGTATTCCTCCAGCTTCACAACATGAGTTTCCACGAATGTGTAGGTTGTAAGCATGGCACTATGCCTTAAATTGTGTTGAGTCAAATGAACTCCATATGTACAAACCTTTCCATCTGCAAGACAAAAACAAAACACAGATAGATGGTTAATATAGTACCTTGCACCTTTTATTTTTTAACAGTGATACATTTTTCTCCATGCATACCAACTTCCCAGTTTGTTTCTTGTGGGGCTTCCACAAATCAATGCAACTTGTGAAGATCCGAGTGACTAGAATCTATCTCCCACCGCATGCACTTGCTTGCAGTTATTCAACAATGATTAAATTATGATTACATTACAATATTACAAATTACATTACAATATCATACTTGCATGAAAAGTTTTCAGTATTATATGGACTTGCGCAATATAACAAAACACAATTTAATGCAGTTTTATATTTTAAATTTCAACAGCTGAAGAAAGCAAGTTGCTGTTGCAATGTTGGTGTGAATCAATTATCAGGACAGAATTTTGACAGTCAATGTATACATGCAGCAAACATTAGAAAAATATATTGCATTGTAAAGTATACATACCTTCTCCGCACTTCTCAGTTGGGCACACCCCGTTATTCAACAACAGTTCCTCTGAAGTCTGAAAGCATAATGCAACAAATAAATTAATCAGGCACAATCAGGAACAGCATTTTCTACAGTACAGCTCCTCTTCAGTTGCATTTGCAAGAGTGATTTATAGCTCCTCTTGATGACTTGTTAAATTCATAACATTTGGCTACATACATCAGGCATGAGACTGCACTTTCCTAAAAACAAACTGACAATGCGTGTGAAATTGGGCAAAAAGTACCAAAAACAGGCCTAAATTTAATAAAGTTACAGAATTAATATTTTATTGAAAGACTAGTCTTAAATTGATAATCTAACAAGTATCCAGATTAGTCAAAATTGACAAATCTCCCTAATGGAAAAAGAATTATTTAATATGTGGGGATTTTTAAAAACTGAAGACTGTCTAAAAAAAAAAAGGATAATCGACCGACCGACCCAAATTTCAATTTTTCCCACTTGAGGGCAACACAACAAAAAAAATGTTTTGCCTAATAAAGAAGTTGAGCTGCGGGCGCCGAAATTGTCGAGTGCAATGCGTCCCAGTTAAATACAATGAAGGCTGACGACACAAATAACCATTACATCATTGCACTTACACAATTTCGAAAAGGGAATTTTGAATATCGTGTGTTGATGAGAGCCGACTGTTTTATTCGCTTTTATGGTCAATTTGAGTTTGTTTTAAATAAAACCATGTGATTCGTGCTTGATAATTGTTTTTTGTAACATAGGAATAATGTTCAGGGTTCCAGCACCTTTTTAAAATTCAAGGACTTTCAAGGTCCAAAAGCACGATTTTCAAGGACTTACCACAACACAAAAATCATGATCGCTCTCCATGCGGCACATATTAACAAAGTGACAGCTCCTCCCCAAATTTTGTCAAAATTATATTTTAAATTCCAATTTGCAAGGACTTTCAAGGACTGTGTGCAGTTTTCCAGGACAAGGCCTTGAAAAGGCGTTTTCAAATTCAAGGACTTTCAAGGACCGTGGGAGCCCTGAATGTTATGATTGCCCGAGACTCCCTTTAACTAAAAGTTGTCAAGAAAAAAATTGTTGGTGCAAGAAACAAAATAAAAAAATAAAAAAAGTTTGCGTTGGTATGCATCGGTAACCATAACTTGCGTCAGTAGCCATACATACAGTGTACGTTGATAACTTGCGCCAGCAAGTTGTGTATCAATTTCATCTGATACACGCGACCACAATAGCATTTTAGAATAAAAATGAAGCACACTTGAATGCGACGGCAAAGTAACCAACACGCCACTTCAATTAGTCCAACCGAGAAGTTGTTAAACTACATTATTACTGAAGTTCAACCGAATAAAAGAAATTGTTGCTCCATAAATTATAATCATTTTTCATAACAAAATATGATATGAAAACACAGGTGAGCAATGTATGAATATATGGAGAGGTTAAACAGGTTGTAAATTATCAATATTAAAGGCCTATTCAGTGATTTGCTCATCCGGACGATAGTAAAAATCATCAAAATTCAGATTTTGGTACCTTTGTCATTGTCATAGATGTGCTGACATAGTGACATAGCCTGCTAGTGGTTCAGCCGAAAGCTGTGTATTTACGACAAAATAAAGGCATTTACATGAATCTGTAATTTCTGTACTCTCAGTACAGAAATTAGCTACATGTATTTGAATGGGGCTTCAACTTCTTCAATATTGCTGTTTGCTTTTTGTTTTTTGCAAAATTTTTCATTTCAAAAATACCAAATGACAATTTGAATGCCTTATCCTTCACTTTTAAAGCAATTTATAAACAATTTTAATTTTTTTACACTTTCGCTGGGATCACTGAATAGGCCTTTAATACTTTGTGACATTTATAATGAAAACATAATTAAAACAGTCAAAAACGTTATTTCGATAACTTCACAAGGCCTTGTATTAAATTTAATATATTTGAAAATTGGTGACGATTGAATGAATTGAATTGTCTACTTGTATTACAAACGGTCACCGAATACGAAAGTAACAGGAGTTGTACACACGTCACTTGACAGTACATGTAGATACATTGTAGATTTCTCGAATATTGTACCAAGTCATGAAGTCCAAGACGGCAAGAGCAAACCAAATGAAAAGTCAGTAAAATTAGGATTTAGGTCATAGCAGCTGAATGCTATGCTGGGATCTTGTCTCGTATCATAATACATGGACATGGTAATTCATGAATTGGTATAAATATGTTGTTTGTTGAATTTGTTTGAGTTTGATTGACATTCGACATTCAGAACTTGTCATTGACCCGACAGAATTATCGAAAAATTGACATAATGGCCATCAGGATCAGCATTGTAAATTACGAATAAACAATCATGACAATACCTGATGTAATGCAGCAGTGAGTTTATGGCTATTTAATACATGTATAAGCTTACCAATCATGTTACAGTACAATCGTTGTTCGGCGAATCGCCATATTCGTGCACTGACAACACATGTGAAAGAGCATATCGCAAGCGCACATGTCATGCACGTGTGCCGAATTTTGCTCCAATTTTGAGACACTTTTTCTCTACAATCCGTATCTTGCTCATTAACGGTTTTACAATCAAAAGTTGCCTAAAATACTAATGAAACAAATGCATGCATGTAATTTAGGCTCACAGGGATAAGACAAGAAATATTCTAATCAACTTAGCGTAAACAATCGTAAAATACCACTTACCAGTACAGTCAAGGACGCCGCTGCTGGGGATGATATTTTCCTAACCGGATTAGCAAGGTTAATCCCAGATATATATTAAGAAAGTTCCTATAACTAGGTTTATTTTAAAACAAACCCGGTTTAAAACAATCAATCTGACCTTTTAGAATCGATTAGAGAAGTAAACCCGCTTATGACGCGCGAAAATATATCGATCTTGATACCCACGAGGGCTCAGTTCGTCAATGCGAAGTTCGCATCGTAAAAACTTGACCTTTAACGGTCAAATCGCGAGTTGGACGTCGTACTAAGTTTAGTCATCCTCAGGAACCAACTGAAGTTGGAAAACTTTACATTTCAACCGTTGCGTGTGATGACGATGTATGTACTGTGTTCAGTCTGAGACGAATATACCGGTACCTACGCACGAGTGCAGAATTCGACAGCATGCACTTCTTCTCTCTGGGAGTCAGCAACTGGATGCATGTTCAATATGCATTGCAATTTCATTATTTGCAACATCAACTACTAGTACCATGTATGTATAATGTAGCCGATCCTGTGTAAGTGAGGACGCGATAAACATTCTGATGAGCCTAATGGTGAAGTACATCAATACTAGACTAGTCAGTGCTATAACTATTGCACATGAATTAGTAGTGATCAAAGCATTACTTCACATGCTGGGCAAATAGGCGCAAATGCATGAATGGGGTGCAAATGTACCCCGGTGGGTTCAGTTTGTATTTAAAGGTAGGACGTATGACCGTTCCAGGATTTGAAAATGACCCCTATTTCACGGGGAATCGAGGACATTTGCAGCAATTTTACCCCCGAGTTTGCGCGAAATCAAGGAAAATTTGCGCCCAAATACCTCCCTATTTTTATCATTTTGAGGACGATTTTCATTTCACCCCTTATCACGAGGAAACAAGGACATTTTTCGAAATAAATACCCTATTTTTACCATTTCAAGGACGCTTTTGAATTTTCCCCCTATTTCACAGGGAAATGAGGACAATAACGAAAACTGTAGCGGTAAAACGCGGACGAAAGTCCTAGAAATACACCCTATTTTTCATTTCAAGGACAATTTTGCTCCAAAACACCCCTAATTTGTACAATCGCGAACAATTTTGTCCTCGAAAATTCATGGACATTTCTTGAAAAGTACCCTAATTGGAACCATCATGCGTACACATTGTCAGTGAAGACTGAACCCACCGGGAAATGTACATGATAAAAACATGAAAAGGGGGGAACATCATGGAAAATCAACGGAGCATTCAAGAATGATTTACTCGAGTCTAACTCTAGCTTCCATGGCATGGGATGGCGATAAACTGGAAATGACTTGATGGCAGCTGCCAGCCATGCCAGCAGGGACTCAATTCAAGAAGAAATGCCATCGCATGATCGATAGCTCTTTTTTGCGATGTGACCCGGGATGTGACACCTGATATGAGACCTTTGACTGACATTCAAAGTTGATGAAATGTCATCGTATTGTTATGTAGTTGATCATGTACTGCATACAACAAGTAGTAAATGGTGTTCATTAAGGTGGTACTACACACCCCTGATAAATTTTGTGACTAATTTTGCATTTTTCTCAAAAAATAGCTATGCATTGGTATCAAAAAATAGCTATGCATTGGTAACAAAAGTTATGTATATCATAGGGGCAAGGAATCCAATTACTTCATTGAAATTTCAGTGATTCAAGACAAGTGGTTCAGTTACATTAAGAAATTAGGTACATTCTAGCGGTACCTCTTTTCTTATCATAAATAACGCATCGCGTTTGTCTAGAGTCACTGAAATAATTATTCCAGTGTAGTAACTGGATTCCTTGCCCCTATAATATACATAAATTTTGTTACCAGTGTCAGTGTGTTATTATTTTTTGAGAAAAATAGTCACAAATTTATCTAGGGTGTAGTACCACCTTAAGCCATGGATTTTCAGGTAATAAATTTGTGCCGGAGTACCCGACTCATTTTTCGGGCTGGTAATATGGTACCCAAAAATTTTTAACAAATATTTTATTCCTTTTTCGGTTGTCTCTGGACCTACACATAGAGCTATTTTTTATAAATGCTAGGATCATTCATGGTCGACTTACAAAAAAAGGGTTTATGTTTTTAATATACAAATTGATAATTTGTATTCATGTTCCATTGTTCATACTCTGTTAAGGTACTACACCCCTGTGGTAAATTTGTGACCATTTTGCATTTTTCTCAAAAAATAATAACACACTGGTAACAAAAGTTATGTATATTATTGGGGCAAGGAATCCAATTACTACACTGAAATTTAATTGACTCAAGACCGGGCTCAAGACAAGTGGTTCAGTATATATGATCGGATATGAGGTACATCCTAGCAGTACCTCATTTCTTATGCTAAATAACGAACCGCTTGTCTTGTGTCACTGAAATTCCAGTGTAGGAACTGGATTCATTGCCCCTATATTATACATTAACTTTTTCACCAGTGTGTTATAAGTTTTTGAGAAAAAAGCAAAAATGGTCACAAATTTACCACAGGGGTGTAGTACCCCTCTTAATGATTTCAAAATGCATTGAATTTGTATATATATATATTGAAATCGAGTACCGGTATAACATGAACACAAATATCACTTTGCATTAAAAAAACACAACAACCATATGAATGATCCCAGCATTTAGCTCTAGGTCCTGGGACACACTCCAATACTGGAAAAATAATTTTTGTTGAAATTTGGTACCTGGGCAGGGAATTTCCTGCCCGGTAATGTAATCTTAGGCGGGAACCCGTGAGCAGTGTTCATAAGCATAAAGTTTTAAATTATGAAAAGTTTAACATAAGTTATTATTTGTAGGCCTATTCATGTCATTAGTCTATTGACATATTTCAAAATGGATACAAATCCAATGCATTTTGAAGTGCCAATTATAACTTTGCATATTGAAAACACAAAATGTAACTTTTTAATTTTTGAAAAGTCAACCATGGCTGATCCTAGCATTTAGCTCTTTGGTCCAGGGACACTCCAAATCCAAAAATAAAATCCAATTTTTGGACAATTTGTGGAATTTGTCAAAAACTAGGGGTGGAACTTTACTCAAACATGGGACTTTACTATACTATACTATACTATACTATACTATAATACTATACCCATGTTCTGGGAAAAGTGAGGTGTTTTTGTATAATTATTGTAATTTACAATGTTATATATTAAAAGAAAAGGAGCAGAATAAAATAAAAGAGTAATTAAATTTATTTCCATAAAAGACTTCAATTTCTTCAATACTGTGTCCACTTTCCATGTTCTTATATGTTTGTAGCTGTACCAGTGGTTTGATCCTGGATCATCAACACATAGTGTTCATACAGTACATGGCCCATTCACTCTGTGAGTGGTCCAAGAGAGAAATTATTTTTGGCATACACAAACATGCCCTGTGTCTTACATGTAGTTGTACGCATTGACTGACTGGCTATATAATATGGGGATATTATATAGTGTGCATTCAGTGAAGGGCCTGTGGGGCTATTTTCTTTGGAAAGGAATGGGGGGGCTATCAGTGACCAGATTGCATTGTTTTTGTCACCTACATGTATCTGAAGTAAACAAGGTTTTTAAGCATTGGATAGGTTGGAGGGCCATGATGATACCTCATTTACAATCTTTTTCATTTTTCAATTTAAATTATAAAAAAAAACCCTCCATGTTCCACACATTTAGTGGAAAACAATTTGACCCCTTTAGTAGCCTATGCCAAACCTATCATTATTTTTCAATTTCAATTGTAAAAAACCCTCCATGTTCCACACATTTAGTGGAAAACAATTTGACCCCTTTAGTAGCCTATGCCAAACCTATCATGATCCTCCACTTATTTGGGACCCCTCCTAAGAACTGGCAGCACCCTGATGACATTGTTGAGTTCAAAAAGCTTACCCAAGCACTGAATACCAGTATGAATGTTGAGTCCACCCCAGACCCCAGTTATAACAAGTCACCAAAAATTCAGGGCAAGTCAAGTCATTTCAAGTCACTTGATATCACAAGTGGTTGAAGCGTAAATGTAAAAAGCAAAAGTCAGAAGTGTAAAAAGCATGTCAGAATTTTAGAAAATTATATTTGCAAGTGATTTATGGATACTTTTGTGTGTGGGTATGCACTTGTGTTTCTAGGTGTTTGTGCTTTGTGAAATTGTTTAACCCAGCAAATGCAATTTGTATAAGTTGAAACAAAATTCTGACTTAGTTTACACTTCTGGCTTTTGATTGTGTTTATTGGTTAGGGTTAGGATGTGGGTTTGAATACAGTATCTGTGGTTTGCATAAAGGGTCAATGTGTTACTATGATCCTGATTGGATTTTCTCAAGGGTTTTCTGATATCCTATGACCCCGCATTAGGGAGCTGTCACTTTCTTCGGAAGGGGTCCCAAATATATGGGGGTGGTCATAAATTTCCGGACAAAGAAAAATAAGGGGTCATAAAATTTTTGATGACCAAAATGTAGGAAGTTGCAAGATGTCCACAGATAGTGTATTTATGTTATTCAAAAGACAGATTTCAATACAATTTTAGCCTGCCGGGGGTATGGTGTATTGGTGGTGGACTGTGGTGGTGGGGAGGGGTGTTTGGGTCATAAAATTGTTGTCGAAATAAGGGGTCGAAATTTTATTGATGCTGACTTTTGTAAATTTGGGACTGGGGGGCAAAGGGGTATTTCTCTTGCCCCTCCCCCATTTTTTAGGCAACTTGACTCCCCCAAAAAAAATCACACACATTTCCAATTTTGCTGCAACTTTTGCTACAAAATTGGTTGATCCCCCTGAAATTCACTTCCCCAAAGTCCCCCTCCCGAAAAAAATCCTGGGTCTGCCACTGATTACACGTAAGGCCAAATAAAAAAATAAACATGTTTCACGTCCCCTCCCGCTTCCTTTTTTGAGGTTTTCTCAAATAAATTTTTATTTTTTGAAATTCAGTTATAACTTTTCAAAAAATATGTCTAGGAAGTTGGGATGCTTTCTATAGCCTTGTTAAGATACAAGAAACATTTTAGGAAGGTTTTGTGATCATTAGAGGGGTATAACTCTCAGAACAACAAATAAAAAAGGGCCTCCTCCTTTTTCCAGGCATTATTGTATGTACGGATTGTACGCTAAAACAGCTCCCAAGTATGGGTATTTACACCAATTTTGCGATAAAAAATAGAAAATAAAAAGCCCCCTCTTCCTCCTTTTTTTCGAAAACCCGGACGTGAAACATGTTTTATTTTTTACTTAGCCTAATCGTCATGCACTGAGGGAAATTGTATACATAAGCTTACTGGAATACTTCCTTTACATGTACGTGCATGGTTCTTCATTATTATTTGAATTTTATAGTGGGAAATTAAACACGATAGTGGACAATATATTGCCGGGATATATTGACATGAAATCATTTATCTTTTCAAAAGAAAATGAATATTATAATTAGTACGGCGTAATTTGCTGTTTACATAGTTTGTACACATGTCCATGTGCCCGATCGACGGTCAATTGTTTACGTATCGCGAGTTGTCACCACAGCTGTCAGTCGTTACCGAATTGCCTTGGTTCAATCCCATAATGCAACGCGAGTGCAAAACTCAAGATCTAGGCACGCTAAACGAAACGCTCATAAAATGTCGTTTATTTTACTATTTACTGTTTTTTTTTTCTTGAAATTACCACTGTGGTAGGTTTTTCTGGATCCCTTTTATCAATATAAAGTGAAATGTTCTCATTCAATTTTCCTGCGAAATCTCTCACTGCCCCTTTAAACTTGCATCAAAACATACGATTTGTATAGAAATTGCATAAATATATCCCGGGGATCCAAAATCATGCCAATCATTAGAATCCAACAAACAGCAAAGAAAATGCCCATAATTGTCAAAATAGTGAAAAATAGGGGGGGGGGGTCCCAAGAAATCCCCCTTATGCGTAGTTTTTGCGCACTGTCTCATTTTTCAACCGATTTTTTTTTTAATGTGTCAAAATACTCAGGAGGATTAACTGCTTCAATTTAGCTGGTACCCTAAGCCTTTTGAAACATCACCCTTTTTTTTGGGCTGTACAGCCTATCACTAATTATATTTATGAAATTGACTTCGAGGACTGTTATATATCAAAAATTTGAAAAATATCAATTTTTAATAATTTGTCATAATTGCGTCTCTTATAAAAATTTCTGTCGGACTTGTATTACAACTTTTTAGAGTTATAGGCCTACACGCCCGACTGTACTGGCTATATAGTGCCAAAAAGCTAAGGTCCAGCCCTGTGAAAAGGGTCACTTTTTACAAGAAGGTCAATGATTAGGTTTGGTATTTTCACAGCTCCAGATCAGTACAATTAGTGTCAATTTTAGGCCTATCCTTGAGATCCGGGCATCCGGCCATGATAAATTGTTCCGAAAGCCTTCCCATGCACATTTTCTAAACAGATTTAATCATAAATTTGAGCTCCTATTCTATCGTACTTGTTTGTTTTTGTTTTTTTCAGTATTTTTATCAAAACAACCTGAGTCACTCAAATTCGGTTCCCTCGGAACGCCGATATAATATATTTCGATATAGGCCTAGGCCTATACGGTATAGGCCTAGGCGTTACTTTTTACCGGGACTATTTTAACTAACGTCCGGAAATACACGTAAAACTATAAGAAAGTAGGCCCTTTATATATTCGTTTTTTTACCATACGTTATGATTTCGAAAGTTCGGACTGGATTTCCTTAAAGTACAATAAAGTATGAAATTTAATGAAAAAAAAAAGACTTTTTCAAGCAAGTCTGGGTAGAGGGGTTGTGCAATAATTTATGTGTAGGCCTACCTGGTGAATTCTCAAAGTGGTGTACGTCTAGCCAAAATCGCTTACCCCTCCCCCTTTAGGCCTACACACTAAGATTTTGGAGAACCCGAATTTAAAAAACCTTTTGACCCCACCCCCTATTTGACGTGCCAAAAATCTTTGCTCCCCCCTTTACACACTTGAGATTTTGGGGAACCCGAATTTAACTTCGAGCCTTAAATTGTCTTCAGTGGCGTAGCTGGGATTTTTTCCAGGGCGGGGGGGGCAAGCCTGTATGGGGGGGGCCCAATCCACCAAACAAAATTGGGGGTAGGTGGGGGTGGTGCGTCGCACCCTATCGAAAAGAAAGTGTACTTTCAAACCGGGCTTTCAAAGAAAGGTACACTTTCAAATATATCAAAGAAAAATAAAAAAACAAACAAAGGAAATAAGTTTAAATTTGGCAATACAGTGGCCCAAGAGGGAAAATGGTAAACTGGGTTATTATACTTTGCGCGCTCCACGAGAAAAATTTGCTTTTTTATTACTAATTTGGCTATAATTCTTGCAAATTTCCTGGTTAAAAATTTCTAATTTATGGCAATTTTAGCCCAAAATGAAGGTAACTTTTATGCAAAGGCCAGTGCGTGCGAAGCGCGCAAAATTTTGCAATGTTAACATATTTCGGTCCAAAACATGGTGTTTTGGGGAACAAACCTTAGGCTATTTTAGGGCGCTGGACCCGTACCCATCTGGTCTAATGGTAAATCCGGCCCTAAATTTTGTGTCAATACTAAAAATGTTCGGTTGGGGCATGCAATACAAGAAACATGTCGGACACAGCTTTCTTGACCACCTTTTTCGACTTTTCTTTTTGGGTTGGCCCTTTAATTGTTTTAGTCAATATACTGCTCCTATAGGTGCTTTTGTGCAATTAGCATTTCAAAAGATATCTATTTCTTTGTCTTCAAGAAATCAAGTATATTGTCGAGTATATTGATAATAATCGTATGGCACTACATACCGTAGGCCTATGGATTCTCTCTTCTCTTTTCCTCCCCCCCCTCTTTTCCCTCTCTCTCTCTCTCTCTCTCTCCTTTCTCTTTTTTCCCTGCACTAGGGGGCGGGGCCCAAATAGACAATTTTTGCCAGGCTTGTTGATAATAATCGTATGGTATTGCATATCGTATGGATTCCCCATCTCTTTTCCCTCCTCTCCCTCTCTCCCCCTCGCTTTTCCCCTCCTCTCCCTCTCTCCTCCTCTCTTTTTTCCTGATGTACTCTCATGTCCCACAAAAAATACTGTCGAAACGCTCATTCCAGATCCCTTAATCACCCACTTAGCTGCTATTTTTCTATATTTGTCGCTTATTGTTGTTATACAATAATGATCATTAATGAATTTCTCAATGATTTAGGATAGGCCTATATTTATTCATATCCAATCTATGCATACTAAGCGCGAGTTCGCATCACTTAGGATTGATTCATTTTTCCTGCGGGTTGATGCATTTATATTTGCTCGTATTTGCCAATATTTTTAGTGCCAATTTTGTTATAAAAATAGCAAAATCCACGGCTTTTTTTTTCGTGTATGAAATAGGTTAATAAATTTGGGGCTCGTGCATTAGACGCATCAACGTCTCACAAGTGATATGCATGTATTAACCTATAATTAATATGTCGTTTGAGATTACCAGACTGGGTGAAAGATTTTTCACAATTCTGGCACTGATGAGTCTTTAGTGTGTGTATTAATATGTCGTTTCAGATTACCAGACTGAGTAAAAGATTTCTCACAACTCTGGCACTGATAAGGTTTCTCTTTGTGTGAGTACGTATATGGTTTTTCAAATTACAGCTTCCGGCAAATCGTTTGTGACAATGCTCACATTGATAGGGTTTCTCTTTGGTGTGAGTTCTGATGTGCTGTTTTAGAGTTGCAGATTGTGCAAAACATTTTTGACAATGTTCACATTGAAAAAGTTTCTCTTTGGCGTGAATACGGGTGTGAAGTTTGAGATTACTTTTTTGAGTAAAAGATTTCCCACAAAACTCACAATTATATGGTTTTTCTTTAGTGTGTGTTCTAATGTGGTCTCTAAGACTACCAGATTGCGTAAAGCATTTCTGACAATATTCACACCGATATGGTTTCACTTTGGCGTGGATACGGATATGAACTTTGAGATTTCTATTTTGAGCAAAATACTTCTGACAATATTCACACTGATAATTGTTTTCCTTAGTGTGAGTCCTGATGTGATCTCGTAGACTTCCCGATTGTGTAAAGCATTTCTGACAATACTCACACTGGTACGGTTTCTCTTTGGTGTGAGTTAGTATGTGTCTTTTGAGATGACCGCTTCGTGTGAAACATTTCTGACAATACTGGCACTGATACGGTTTGTTATTAGTGTGAGTTCTGATATGGACTAGAAGATTACCACTTAGTGTGAAGCATTTCTGACAATACTCACACTTATAGGGTTTCTCTTTGGTGTGAATACGAATATGCTTTTTCAAATCATCATTTCGAGTAAACCACTTCTGACAATACACACACTGATAGGGTTTCTCTTTGGTGTGAGTTCTGATATAGTTTTGAAGAATTCCATTTCGTGAAAAGCACTTCTGACAATAGTCACACCGATAGGGTTTCTCTTTAGTGTGAGTTTCGATATGTTGTTTGAGATCAGATGGGTGTGCAAAACAAATATGGCAATATTCACAGCGATGTTGCTCTCTAGTCTTGTTGTTTCTAATAGCTCTAACATATTTAATCATGTGTCCATCAACATTTTTTTTTTTTTTTTTTTTCACTCGATTCAAAGAGTGTAGATAGATTCCACAAAATCTACACGAAAATGGTTTTAAAAGTCTGACATTGATAATACTAGTTTTTGTCATCGTGACTTTACGGTGAATACACCCAAATGTCTCACAAATACACTAAAATGTATTAGGAATACACCTAAATGTACTTGGAATACACCCAAATGTCTCAGGAAAACACCCAAATATCGCAGGAATACACCCAAATATCGCAGAAATACACCCAAATATCACTCTATTCATCAGTATAGACCAGTCAGTTGTATCAAATATTCTTCCAATAATCGACATCCTTGTGGTGAACTAGTGACTGTAGAATTTCGTCGTAGATTGAATGACAAATGATCACATAATCTGAAAGATAAAATGTAAAGTTAATAATTGTCTTAAGGGCTGGGGTATGAACGTTTGGACAGTATTTATTGTGGGACATTATAGCACATCAGACATATCGAATTGCATTCTGAATACGAAGAATGTCATTCTGATATCAAATAATTTTGATTTTTTGAAATTCGCAATTTAATACACATTTTATGGCAAATCATTAAAAATTGATATTTTTGATATTTAACAGTACTTGAAGTAAACTTTATAAATCTGATGATTTATACTTAAAGTGTATGTAGGTGGGATGAAAAGCCGACGATCAATTCAAAATTTTGACCTTTCGTATTGAAGATATGGATTTTTTTCCCAAAATACCAAAAAATTAGGTCTTTTGGGGAAAAAATCCATATCTTCAATATGAAAGGTCAAAATTTTCAATTGACCGTCGGCTTTTCCTCCCTGCTACATACACTTTAAGAATATGTCATTAGATTTATATAATTTACTTCGAGGACTGTTACTTATCAAAAATTTGATTTCAAATTTTTATAGTTTGTCATAAAATTTGTATTATATTGTGATTTTCAAAAAATGAAAATTACTTGATATCAGAAAGACATGCTTCGTATTCAGAATGCAATTCGATAGGTCTGAGGTGCTCTCATGTTCCACAAAAAATACTGTCGAAACGCAATAAACGCTCATTTTAGATCCCTTAATTTAGCACATTTTGTTTAACTTCACATAGGTTTGCACATAAATATTCCAAGTTTACATATATTTTCTCAAATTATTTATAATAAGTACCACACATGAAATGCCGATGACTAATAATATATGTCATACAAAAACAGAATTTGATCACAAAACAATAAGAGCTGCCATTGCTATGGAATGGAATATTACTGATAAATATATAAAGATGGCAAAATCAGTAAACCAGTTTATATTTATACAAATAAAGTTAAGTCTAATAAAAAAATTAATATTTAGGCATTATTTAATGACCTCACCCATCCCAACCCATCTCCACCCCAACTATTAATTTATTGTGTCAACTGTGGAATGTCTATTGAAATGTTATAAATATTTATTGGTTCTTTCTTTGCATGTTCTTATCCTCTTTCTTTTTTTTTTTTTTTTTTTTGTAAAGTTTGTGTAATTCTCGCTATTCGCAATAAGGGCGCCGCCAGCGCTTTGCGATGTAATCGTGATGTATCATGGGAAAAGGTCGACATCCAAGTCCGCGCAATACGAATATTACCATGCTATTACATCGGAACACGTGACAATATTTTTGTGTGAGCCTTCACTGGTTCTCTGAAACAAACTCTAGCCTCGAAGGCACACATGACTGATTCTCAATGACAAGAAGCCATGTGGGTGTGACACACTGACATCGCCTGGCTAATAATTATTTGATGCAGCAGAGACATGAAAATAAATACTCGGGATCGATACACGTGAATTGCTATGCACGATTTTGATATCAGACGAAAATCGTCGGATACCGGGTTGGAAAATGATGAATATCTCCGTAAATGATTTTTTTCTCAAGAAACCAGATGTGGTCTCATACACTTGAAAATACGTGTTGAACAGATATGATAGTCGTTAGTTTGCGCTTTGAGGAAAAGGCCATGCGTCTTGAACTCAAAATCTGACCAAAATTCTAATTTTATATTGCGTTGGTCCTGTGTGGACTACAGCGCGCACGCTATATAGCTGCACTCACTACAGTGAAGGCAGTATGACCATTGACCGCAATGTCGTATACAAGCTTACTCACACAGCGAGAAATCAATTACCCGTCTATTGTCAGTAGCCTTAGTCAGGTCACTTGGCTACTGCCTCTCATATTAAAGGTCGGAAGAAAATTGCTGTGGATTCAACCTACCATGGCGATTTCTACCATGAAGATATAGGGGCGATGACACTGTGTGTGGCTTAAACAAGCTCTGAATACAAAATTGGGTTGCCATCCCAGGCGAACATCATCTGCACTGACACTGTGAGGGCTATCCCAGCTTGTGAATGGGTATTTCATCACAGATATTGGAACTTCCATGCACCAACAACTCCCGGGCAACAACTGTATGCAGAAATTGGAAACACTTGTTTCAAGTTGTTTGTACCAGGATGAATTTATGAAGTTTATGAAGCTCCTCAAAACAGAAGGAAATACTGCAAATAGGTTAGTTTAAGTTAGGGATCAATTTTCTTTAATGCATGTTGATTTATATTTTTGGTACTATCCAAAAGTTGGGACTATTAATTTGCTTACAACTGGTGTAGAAAGTCATGTTCTGAAATGTAAACAAGAGAGACTCCGACTTAATGGCTGAAACAAAAGAGATTCTTTCTGAGCCACATCTTTGATCCTCTGCTCAAGACCAACGTTGGAGACAGGAGTACTTCCGGTAAAACAATAACATCCGGCCGGGATTCCCTGCCCAAGCAGATGGATCAATAACAACATCAATCGCTTTGAGAAAGCCAGAAGGTTTCTGGCGAAACTGTCAGCAGAAAAACGTAAGTTTTTCCTTTGGTCTTGGCAAAGAACTTTAATTAGCTCTAAAAGAGATTCGCTTTGGTACACATCCATTCCATGTGCCTTTTAATATTGTGGGACCTGAGAGCACATCAGCCGGGCACACCAGAGTGATCAGATAGTACAACTTATATACGGTCGTTATCCTCATTCACAAACTGATATCTGTGCGAGCGCCGCGGTCCGAATTTTGAGCCATACAAGTTTACGTGGTGAACTAGCACTGATCAGACGCACCAAAATTGCATTCTGATATATAACTGAGGACAGTGGCGTGCGCAAATGGGGTGGGGCACAAACAAACTTGTTCCATTGGCACTGTACAACTCTAAGGAGCTGTGGTAGCTGTGTGGTGCCATTTACCTGTGAATTATATTATGCCAAACAACCACAGAAGCTAGCCAGATCAACCAGCATAAACAGCGCCCCACATTAAAATGACATCACATGACATTCCATTCACCTCTGCATTGGCTCAATGCATACAAAATTTTCAAAAATGAAGACATGCAAGTTTCATTCTTCTAGAATTCGAGTTAAAAATTAACCACCCCACCCCACTTTTGTTGGTCATTCGGAGGATTGGGGGAAAAACGTCAAAATTTACCCCCTCGCACTCCTAATCAGACTCCATTCGGGGGAACTGAACAACCTGCCCCTCGCGGCCCTCCCCCACTGCACACCGACATCGCCTGGCTAATAATTATTTGGTGCAGCAGAGATACTAAAATAAATACACGGGATCGATACACGTGAATTGCTATGCACGATTTTGATACCAGACGAAAATCTTCGGATACCGGGGTGGAAAATGATGAATATCTCCCGTAAATGATTTTGTCTCAAGAAACCAGATCTGGTCTCATACACTTGAAAATACGTGTTGAACAGATATGATAGTCGTTAGTTTGCGTCTTGATAAAAGGCCATGCGTCTTGAACTCAAAATCTGACCAAACTTCTAATTTTATATTGCGTTGGTCCTGTATGGACTAGTCCATACAGGACCAACTGTAGCTGTAGCTACAGCGTGCAGGTTATATAGCTGCACTCACTACAGTGGAGGCAGTATGACCATTGACCGCAATGTCGTATACAAGCTTACTCACACAGCGAGAAATCAATTACCCTGGCTATTGTCAGTAGCCTTAGTCAGGTCACTTGGCTACTGCGTCTCATATTAAAGGTCAGAAGAAAATTGCCATGCGTGGCTGTGGATTCAACCTACCATGGCGATTTCTACCATTGAAGATACAAGATATAGGGGCGATGACACTGTGCACTGCGCACGCCACTGACTGAGGAATGCCCTGATGATAGGCCTGTTAAATAAGTTAGATTTGCTGAAATTCGCGATAGAGTAGTACACATTTTATGGCAAATTCCGGGGGCAAATTATATCTGAAATACTAATTAATTTAATTTATTTATTAGCTCTACATGTAGGGGCCTACAACAATTATTCTGTCGGGGGGGGGGGCACATCAAAAAAATTTGGTGGGTATGCTCCCCCGGAATTTTGAGGTGGTGGGTCTTTGGGAGCTGATGGCGTACCGGTAAAAGGTGGTCTTTCGGAGCTGCGAACCGGGCTGTGAACAAGTAAAATGGGGTCTTTTGGAGCTGCGAAAAGTCAAAATCAAGGGGCTTTCTTGGCTTTTTGGTTGAAAATCGCCTGAAAAAAGAAGAAATATGAATGAGCAATTTTTGGGTCTTTTAGAGCTGAAATTATCAAAATCAAGGGTCTTTCGGAGCTTTATTTTGGTCAAATATAGGGGTCTTTCGGAGCTGCGAAACCCAAAAGGGGGGTCTTTCCGGGGAGCATACCCGTATGGTCATTTGTGTTGAGTGCCCCCCCGGGTATTCTGTCAGCTGGTACATGGGTATTTAGACTGCGGAACTCAGTCCTCAATGATAGTCAGTCGCTTATCTTTTGGTCGTGATATGACTGATATGTCTGACTGACAGATGATATCATCTGAGGACTGAGTTCTTACCATACATCTTCCGAGGTGCAGTTTCAGACAATAGCTTGGGATTATTGGGGCAGAGGACGGTTATCTTTTGAATTCTTTCATGACCACTGAAGCATAGTCAAGCCTGTCAAGGACACTCGGCGTGAATTGAAAGACCATGTCACTCGCCACAAAAGAATGTCAAAGGTCATACGACACCAATTTGGTTCCGCGCCTCGAAATATGATGCTTAAGGTCTGTGTCTGCATGGGTAAGCCCTATGTAAAATTATTATTCACGTGGGGGCAAAATTACCGGCGGAGTCCGACAGCGCCTTAGCACGCTAGGCCACCAAGAAACAAACACAGATTAACTACTAACCTGACGAAAAGATCAAAGTGCAATTTGCTTATAATTTATCCCAAACATCTTGAACAATTGGCACCAATTCACGCATCATTCGCACGTTGACGTTCGCCATGGGCGCACACCACTAAATAATCGTCCCATTAAAATACATGTGAAAATACAAGAAAGTAAGTTATTTTTCTACCCCATGTAACAATATTTTTAATATTTTGATCAAACCAATGTCTTAAATAAAGATTAAATTTTTATTAAATTTGATATTTCGTGACAAACTTGAGAGATACGAACCAATGAACAGCGCCATCCCGGCGAAAGCCTGCCTATCACCCATACACATTCGATTCGGAACATTTTCTAAACAGGTTTGTTATGTTGAGCCCCGGTCCCCGCACTCCGTGCATCCGCGGGTATTCATGCTTGTCGGTGAACTTTAAAAACACCTCCTTTTGCATGTCATTTCGCGAAGTTTTTAGGGAAAAAAAAAATAGTCACACCGATAGGGTTTCTCTTTAGTGTGAGTTTCGATATGTTGTTTGAGATCAGATGGGTGTGCAAAACAAATATGGCAATATTCACAGCGATGTTGCTCTCTAGTCTTGTTGTTTCTAATAGCTCTAACATATTTAATCATGTGTCCATCAACATTTTTTTTTTTTTTTTTTTTTTTTTCACTCGATTCAAAGAGTGTAGATAGATTCCACAAAATCTACACGAAAATGGTTTTAAAAGTCTGACATTGATAATACTAGTTTTTGTCATCGTGACTTTACGGTGAATACACCCAAATGTCTCACAAATACACTAAAATGTATTAGGAATACACCTAAATGTACTTGGAATACACCCAAATGTCTCAGGAAAACACCCAAATATCGCAGGAATACACCCAAATATCGCAGAAATACACCCAAATATCACTCTATTCATCAGTATAGACCAGTCAGTTGTATCAAATATTCTTCCAATAATCGACATCCTTGTGGTGAACTAGTGACTGTAGAATTTCGTCGTAGATTGAATGACAAATGATCACATAATCTGAAAGATAAAATGTAAAGTTAATAATTGTCTTAAGGGCTGGGGTATGAACGTTTGGACAGTATTTATTGTGGGACATTATAGCACATCAGACATATCGAATTGCATTCTGAATACGAAGAATGTCATTCTGATATCAAATAATTTTGATTTTTTGAAATTCGCAATTTAATACACATTTTATGGCAAATCATTAAAATTGATATTTTTGATATTTAACAGTACTTGAAGTAAACTTTATAAATCTGATGATTTATACTTAAAGTGTATGTAGGTGGGATGAAAAGCCGACGATCAATTCAAAATTTTGACCTTTCGTATTGAAGATATGGATTTTTTTCCCAAAATACCAAAAAAATTAGGTCTTTTGGGGAAAAAAATCCATATCTTCAATATGAAAGGTCAAAATGTTCAATTGACCGTCGGCTTTTCCTCCCTGCTACATACACTTTAAGAATATGTCATTAGATTTATATAATTTACTTCGAGGACTGTTACTTATCAAAATTTGATTTCAAATTTTATAGTTTGTCATAAAATTTGTATTATATTGTGATTTTCAAAAATGAAAATTACTTGATATCAGAAAGACATGCTTCGTATTCAGAATGCAATTCGATTGGTCTGAAAAGTATTTTTTGTGGAACATGAGAGCACCTCAGACATGAAAATAAATACTCGGGATCGATACACGTGAATTGCTATGCACGATTTTGATATCAGACGAAAATCGTCGGATACCGGGTTGGAAAATGATGAATATCTCCCGTAAATGATTTTTTCTCAAGAAACCAGATGTGGTCTCATACACTTGAAAATACGTGTTGAACAGATATGATAGTCGTTAGTTTGCGCTTTGAGGAAAAGGCCATGCGTCTTGAACTCAAAATCTGACCAAAATTCTAATTTTATATTGCGTTGGTCCTGTGTGGACTACAGCGCGCACGCTATATAGCTGCACTCACTACAGTGAAGGCAGTATGACCATTGACCGCAATGTCGTATACAAGCTTACTCACACAGCGAGAAATCAATTACCCCGTCTATTGTCAGTAGCCTTAGTCAGGTCACTTGGCTACTGCCTCTCATATTAAAGGTCGGAAGAAAATTGCTGTGGATTCAACCTACCATGGCGATTTCTACCATGAAGATATAGGGGCGATGACACTGTGTGTGGCTTAAACAAGCTCTGAATACAAAATTGGGTTGCCATCCCAGGCGAACATCATCTGCACACTGTGAGGGCTATCCCAGCTTGTGAATGGGTATTTCATCACAGATATTGGAACTTCCATGCACCAACAACTCCCGGGCAACAACTGTATGCAGAAATTGGAAACACTTGTTTCAAGTTGTTTGTACCAGGATGAATTTATGAAGTTTATGAAGCTCCTCAAAACAGAAGGAAATACTGCAAATAGGTTAGTTTAAGTTAGGGATCAATTTTCTTTAATGCATGTTGATTTATATTTTTTGGTACTATCCAAAAGTTGGGACTATTAATTTGCTTACAACTGGTGTAGAAAGTCATGTTCTGAAATGTAAACAAGAGAGACTCCGACTTAATGGCTGAAACAAAAGAGATTCTTTCTGAGCCACATCTTTGATCCTCTGCTCAAGACCAACGTTGGAGACAGGAGTACTTCCGGTAAAACAATAAAATCCGGCCGGGATTCCTGCTCCAAGCAGATGGATCAATAACAACATCAATCGCTTTGAGAAAGCCAGAAGGTTTCTGGCGAAACTGTCAGCAGAAAAACGTAAGTTTTTCCTTTGGTCTTGGCAAAGAACTTTAATTAGCTCTAAAAGAGATTCGCTTTGGTACACATCCATTCCATGTGCCTTTTAATATTGTGGGACCTGAGAGCACATCAGCCGGGCACACCAGAGTGATCAGATAGTACAACTTATATACGGTCGTTATCCTCATTCACAAACTGATATCTGTGCGAGCGCCGCGGTCCGAATTTTGAGCCATACAAGTTTACGTGGTGAACTAGCACTGATCAGACGCACCAAAATTGCATTCTGATATATAACTGAGGACAGTGGCGTGCGCAAATGGGGGTGGGGCACAAACAAACTTGTTCCATTGGCACTGTACAACTCTAAGGAGCTGTGGTAGCTGTGTGGTGCCATTTACCTGTGAATTATATTATGCCAAACAACCACAGAAGCTAGCCAGATCAACCAGCATAAACAGCGCCCCACATTAAAATGACATCACATGACATTCCATTCACCTCTGCATTGGCTCAATGCATACAAAATTTTCAAAAATGAAGACATGCAAGTTTCATTCTTCTAGAATTCGAGTTAAAATTAACCACCCCACCCCACTTTTGTTGGTCATTCGGAGGATTGGGGAAAAACGTCAAAATTCACCCCCTCGCACTCCTAATCAGACTCCATTCGGGGGAACTGAACAACCTGCCCCTCGCGGCCCTCCCCCACTGCACACCGACATCGCCTGGCTAATAATTATTTGGTGCAGCAGAGATACTAAAATAAATACACGGGATCGATACACGTGAATTGCTATGCACGATTTTGATACCAGACGAAAATCTTCGGATACCGGGGTGGAAAATGATGAATATCTCCGTAAATGATTTTGTCTCAAGAAACCAGATCTGGTCTCATACACTTGAAAATACGTGTTGAACAGATATGATAGTCGTTAGTTTGCGTCTTGATAAAAGGCCATGCGTCTTGAACTCAAAATCTGACCAAAATTCTAATTTTATATTGCGTTGGTCCTGTATGGACTAGTCCATACAGGACCAACTGTAACTGTAGCTACAGCGTGCAGGTTATATAGCTGCACTCACTACAGTGGAGGCAGTATGACCATTGACCGCAATGTCGTATACAAGCTTACTCACACAGCGAGAAATCAATTACCCCGGCTATTGTCAGTAGCCTTAGTCAGGTCACTTGGCTACTGCGTCTCATATTAAAGGTCAGAAGAAAATTGCCATGCGTGGCTGTGGATTCAACCTACCATGGCGATTTCTACCATTGAAGATACAAGATATAGGGGCGATGACACTGTGCACTGCGCACGCCACTGACTGAGGAATGCCCTGATGATAGGCCTGTTAAATAAGTTAGATTTGCTGAAATTCGCGATAGAGTAGTACACATTTTATGGCAAATTCCGGGGGCAAATTATATCTGAAATACTAATTAATTTAATTTATTTATTAGCTCTACATGTAGGGGCCTACAACAATTATTCTGTCCCGGGGGGGGGGGGCACATCAAAAAATTTTGGTGGGTATGCTCCCCCGGAATTTTGAGGTGGTGGGTCTTTGGGAGCTGATGGCGTACCGGTAAAAGGGGGTCTTTCGGAGCTGCGAACCGGGCTGTGAACAAGTAAAATGGGGTCTTTTGGAGCTGCGAAAAGTCAAAATCAAGGGGCTTTCTTGGCTTTTTGGTTGAAAATCGCCTGAAAAAAGAAGAAATATGAATGAGCAATTTTTGGGTCTTTTAGAGCTGAAATTATCAAAATCAAGGGTCTTTCGGAGCTTTATTTTGGTCAAATATAGGGGTCTTTCGGAGCTGCGAAACCCAAAAGGGGGGTCTTTCCGGGGAGCATACCCGTATGGTCATTTGTGTTGAGTGCCCCCCGGGTATTCTGTCAGCTGGTACATGGGTATTTAGACTGCGGAACTCAGTCCTCAATGATAGTCAGTCGCTTATCTTTTGGTCGTGATATGACTGATATGTCTGACTGACAGATGATATCATCTGAGGACTGAGTTCTTACCATACATCTTCCGAGGTGCAGTTTCAGACAATAGCTTGGGATTATTGGGGCAGAGGACGGTTATCTTTTGAATTCTTTCATGACCACTGAAGCATAGTCAAGCCTGTCAAGGACACTCGGCGTGAATTGAAAGACCATGTCACTCGCCACAAAAGAATGTCAAAGGTCATACGACACCAATTTGGTTCCGCGCCTCGAAATATGATGCTTAAGGTCTGTGTCTGCATGGGTAAGCCCTATGTAAAATTATTATTCACGTGGGGGCAAAATTACCGGCGGAGTCCGACAGCGCCTTAGCACGCTAGGCCACCAAGAAACAAACACAGATTAACTACTAACCTGACGAAAAGATCAAAGTGCAATTTGCTTATAATTTATCCCAAACATCTTGAACAATTGGCACCAATTCACGCATCATTCGCACGTTGACGTTCGCCATGGGCGCACACCACTAAATAATCGTCCCATTAAAATACATGTGAAAATACAAGAAAGTAAGTTATTTTTCTACCCCATGTAACAATATTTTTAATATTTTGATCAAACCAATGTCTTAAATAAAGATTAAATTTTTATTAAATTTGATATTTCGTGACAAACTTGAGAGATACGAACCAATGAACAGCGCCATCCCGGCGAAAGCCTGCCTATCACCCATACACATTCGATTCGGAACATTTTCTAAACAGGTTTGTTATGTTGAGCCCCGGTCCCCGCACTCCGTGCATCCGCGGGTATTCATGCTTGTCGGTGAACTTTAAAAACACCTCCTTTTGCATGTCATTTCGCGAAGTTTTTAGGGGAAAAAAAAAAATAGTCACACCGATAGGGTTTCTCTTTAGTGTGAGTTTCGATATGTTGTTTGAGATCAGATGGGTGTGCAAAACAAATATGGCAATATTCACAGCGATGTTGCTCTCTAGTCTTGTTGTTTCTAATAGCTCTAACATATTTAATCATGTGTCCATCAACATTTTTTTTTTTTTTTTTTTTTTCACTCGATTCAAAGAGTGTAGATAGATTCCACAAAATCTACACGAAAATGGTTTTAAAAGTCTGACATTGATAATACTAGTTTTTGTCATCGTGACTTTACGGTGAATACACCCAAATGTCTCACAAATACACTAAAATGTATTAGGAATACACCTAAATGTACTTGGAATACACCCAAATGTCTCAGGAAAACACCCAAATATCGCAGGAATACACCCAAATATCGCAGAAATACACCCAAATATCACTCTATTCATCAGTATAGACCAGTCAGTTGTATCAAATATTCTTCCAATAATCGACATCCTTGTGGTGAACTAGTGACTGTAGAATTTCGTCGTAGATTGAATGACAAATGATCACATAATCTGAAAGATAAAATGTAAAGTTAATAATTGTCTTAAGGGCTGGGGTATGAACGTTTGGACAGTATTTATTGTGGGACATTATAGCACATCAGACATATCGAATTGCATTCTGAATACGAAGAATGTCATTCTGATATCAAATAATTTTGATTTTTGAAATTCGCAATTTAATACACATTTTATGGCAAATCATTAAAAATTGATATTTTTGATATTTAACAGTACTTGAAGTAAACTTTATAAATCTGATGATTTATACTTAAAGTGTATGTAGGTGGGATGAAAAGCCGACGATCAATTCAAAATTTTGACCTTTCGTATTGAAGATATGGATTTTTTTCCCAAAATACCAAAAAAATTAGGTCTTTTGGGGAAAAAATCCATATCTTCAATATGAAAGGTCAAAATTTTCAATTGACGTCGGCTTTTCCTCCCTGCTACATACACTTTAAGAATATGTCATTAGATTTATATAATTTACTTCGAGGACTGTTACTTATCAAAATTTGATTTCAAATTTTTATAGTTTGTCATAAAATTTGTATTATATTGTGATTTTCAAAAATGAAAATTACTTGATATCAGAAAGACATGCTTCGTATTCAGAATGCAATTCGATAGGTCTGAAAAGTATTTTTTGTGGAACATGAGAGCACCTCAGACATGAAAATAAATACTCGGGATCGATACACGTGAATTGCTATGCACGATTTTGATATCAGACGAAAATCGTCGGATACCGGGTTGGAAAATGATGAATATCTCCCGTAAATGATTTTTTTCTCAAGAAACCAGATGTGGTCTCATACACTTGAAAATACGTGTTGAACAGATATGATAGTCGTTAGTTTGCGCTTTGAGGAAAAGGCCATGCGTCTTGAACTCAAAATCTGACCAAAATTCTAATTTTATATTGCGTTGGTCCTGTGTGGACTACAGCGCGCACGCTATATAGCTGCACTCACTACAGTGAAGGCAGTATGACCATTGACCGCAATGTCGTATACAAGCTTACTCACACAGCGAGAAATCAATTACCCCGTCTATTGTCAGTAGCCTTAGTCAGGTCACTTGGCTACTGCCTCTCATATTAAAGGTCGGAAGAAAATTGCTGTAGATTCAACCTACCATGGCGATTTCTACCATGAAGATATAGGGGCGATGACACTGTGTGTGGCTTAAACAAGCTCTGAATACAAAATTGGGTTGCCATCCCAGGCGAACATCATCTGCACATTTCGTCGACGGGTCCTTAAAGAACTTAAGCAAAATTACCCTCGATTAGAGAAAAGCGAGGGTAATTAATTTTGTTTCACTGGTTTCATTTTCTGATATTAGATTTCATAATTTGATCTCATATACCTCGACACCTGCTGATGTTTGACCTTTTGCATGTCAACACATTCCTGGTGCTCTGGAGGTCAGCTGGGCAGGGGAGTGAGTTTCAGGGCTGGAATTGCCAGAGGGCATATAGTATGGTGACCCAAGTGAAGTCCAGCTGGTTAGGATGACAGATTGACCAGAGAAACTTTCATGTTCATGGCAATTGCCATGGCAACTGGCTGTCAAAGCTGAAAACATTTGAAGAAAGCATGGATTCAAAAGTTTTAAGGACATGTACATGAAATGACACTGTGAGGGCTATCCCAGCTTGTGAATGGGTATTTCATCACAGATATTGGAACTTCCATGCACCAACAACTCCCGGGCAACAACTGTATGCAGAAATTGGAAACACTTGTTTCAAGTTGTTTGTACCAGGATGAATTTATGAAGTTTATGAAGCTCCTCAAAACAGAAGGAAATACTGCAAATAGGTTAGTTTAAGTTAGGGATCAATTTTCTTTAATGCATGTTGATTTATATTTTTTGGTACTATCCAAAAGTTGGGACTATTAATTTGCTTACAACTGGTGTAGAAAGTCATGTTCTGAAATGTAAACAAGAGAGACTCCGACTTAATGGCTGAAACAAAAGAGATTCTTTCTGAGCCACATCTTTGATCCTCTGCTCAAGACCAACGTTGGAGACAGGAGTACTTCCGGTAAAACAATAACATCCGGCCGGGATTCCCGCTCCAAGCAGATGGATCAATAACAACATCAATCGCTTTGAGAAAGCCAGAAGGTTTCTGGCGAAACTGTCAGCAGAAAAACGTAAGTTTTTCCTTTGGTCTTGGCAAAGAACTTTAATTAGCTCTAAAAGAGATTCGCTTTGGTACACATCCATTCCATGTGCCTTTTAATATTGTGGGACCTGAGAGCACATCAGCCGGGCACACCAGAGTGATCAGATAGTACAACTTATATACGGTCGTTATCCTCATTCACAAACTGATATCTGTGCGAGCGCCGCGGTCCGAATTTTGAGCCATACAAGTTTACGTGGTGAACTAGCACTGATCAGACGCACCAAAATTGCATTCTGATATATAACTGAGGACAGTGGCGTGCGCAAATGGGGGTGGGGCACAAACAAACTTGTTCCATTGGCACTGTACAACTCTAAGGAGCTGTGGTAGCTGTGTGGTGCCATTTACCTGTGAATTATATTATGCCAAACAACCACAGAAGCTAGCCAGATCAACCAGCATAAACAGCGCCCCACATTAAAATGACATCACATGACATTCCATTCACCTCTGCATTGGCTCAATGCATACAAAATTTTCAAAAATGAAGACATGCAAGTTTCATTCTTCTAGAATTCGAGTTAAAAATTAACCACCCCACCCCACTTTTGTTGGTCATTCGGAGGATTGGGGAAAAACGTCAAAATTTACCCCTCGCACTCCTAATCAGACTCCATTCGGGGGAACTGAACAACCTGCCCCTCGCGGCCCTCCCCCACTGCACACCGACATCGCCTGGCTAATAATTATTTGGTGCAGCAGAGATACTAAAATAAATACACGGGATCGATACACGTGAATTGCTATGCACGATTTTGATACCAGACGAAAATCTTCGGATACCGGGGTGGAAAATGATGAATATCTCCCGTAAATGATTTTGTCTCAAGAAACCAGATCTGGTCTCATACACTTGAAAATACGTGTTGAACAGATATGATAGTCGTTAGTTTGCGTCTTGATAAAAGGCCATGCGTCTTGAACTCAAAATCTGACCAAAATTCTAATTTTATATTGCGTTGGTCCTGTATGGACTAGTCCATACAGGACCAACTGTAGCTGTAGCTACAGCGTGCAGGTTATATAGCTGCACTCACTACAGTGGAGGCAGTATGACCATTGACCGCAATGTCGTATACAAGCTTACTCACACAGCGAGAAATCAATTACCCCGGCTATTGTCAGTAGCCTTAGTCAGGTCACTTGGCTACTGCGTCTCATATTAAAGGTCAGAAGAAAATTGCCATGCGTGGCTGTGGATTCAACCTACCATGGCGATTTCTACCATTGAAGATACAAGATATAGGGGCGATGACACTGTGCACTGCGCACGCCACTGACTGAGGAATGCCCTGATGATAGGCCTGTTAAATAAGTTAGATTTGCTGAAATTCGCGATAGAGTAGTACACATTTTATGGCAAATTCGGGGCAAATTATATCTGAAATACTAATTAATTTAATTTATTTATTAGCTCTACATGTAGGGGCCTACAACAATTATTCTGTCCGGGGGGGCACATCAAAAATTTTGGTGGGTATGCTCCCCCGGAATTTTGAGGTGGTGGGTCTTTGGGAGCTGATGGCGTACCGGTAAAAGGTGGTCTTTCGGAGCTGCGAACCGGGCTGTGAACAAGTAAAATGGGGTCTTTTGGAGCTGCGAAAAGTCAAAATCAAGGGCTTTCTTGGCTTTTTGGTTGAAAATCGCCTGAAAAAAGAAGAAATATGAATGAGCAATTTTGGGTCTTTTAGAGCTGAAATTATCAAAATCAAGGGTCTTTCGGAGCTTTATTTTGGTCAACTATAGGGGGTCTTTCGGAGCTGCGAAACCCAAAAGGGGGGTTTTTCCGGGGGAGCATGCCCGTTTGGTCATTTGTTTTGAGGGCCCCCCCCCCCCGGGTATTCTGTCAGCTGGTACATGGGTATTTAGACTGCGGAACTCAGTCCTCAATGATAGTCAGTCGCTTATCTTTTGGTCGTGATATGACTGATATGTCTGACTGACAGATGATATCATCTGAGGACTGAGTTCTTACCATACATCTTCCGAGGTGCAGTTTCAGACAATAGCTTGGGATTATTGGGGCAGAGGACGGTTATCTTTTGAATTCTTTCATGACCACTGAAGCATAGTCAAGCCTGTCAAGGACACTCGGCGTGAATTGAAAGACCATGTCACTCGCCACAAAAGAATGTCAAAGGTCATACGACACCAATTTGGTTCCGCGCCTCGAAATATGATGCTTAAGGTCTGTGTCTGCATGGGTAAGCCCTATGTAAAATTATTATTCACGTGGGGCAAAATTACCGGCGGAGTCCGACAGCGCCTTAGCACGCTAGGCCACCAAGAAACAAACACAGATTAACTACTAACCTGACGAAAAGATCAAAGTGCAATTTGCTTATAATTTATCCCAAACATCTTGAACAATTGGCACCAATTCACGCATCATTCGCACGTTGACGTTCGCCATGGGCGCACACCACTAAATAATCGTCCCATTAAAATACATGTGAAAATACAAGAAAGTAAGTTATTTTTCTACCCCATGTAACAATATTTTTAATATTTTGATCAAACCAATGTCTTAAATAAAGATTAAATTTTTATTAAATTTGATATTTCGTGACAAACTTGAGAGATACGAACCAATGAACAGCGCCATCCCGGCGAAAGCCTGCCTATCACCCATACACATTCGATTCGGAACATTTTCTAAACAGGTTTGTTATGTTGAGCCCCGGTCCCCGCACTCCGTGCATCCGCGGGTATTCATGCTTGTCGGTGAACTTTAAAAACACCTCCTTTTGCATGTCATTTCGCGAAGTTTTTAGGGGAAAAACACCCCTTTTTTTAGCGATTTCGCGAATTATTTGCCCTTCGACTATACCCTATTTTCGCTTAAACGCGAACGATATTTCTAATATACCCTTTTCTGGCAGAAACGCGTAGGCTGCTCGATAAAAATACCCTTTTTTTCAATTTCGCGAACACGTGCACTTGGTTTGAAAAAACACCCCTTTTTTGTGTGTTTCGCGAATCGCGTTTCTTCATCTGAAAACACCCCTTATTTCGCGAAATTTTCGACGAGCATGAATACCCGCGGATGCACGGAGTGCGGGGACCGGGTGTTGAGCTCCTATTCTATCGTTTTTATTAAAAAAACCAAGATTCACTCAAATTCGGTTACCTCGGGACGCGGACGCCGATATATATATTGCACATAGGCGCTATTTTTTACCGGGACTATGAAGGGTTCCAAATGCGGAAGGATTTAGTGAAGTGCATTCCCATCGGGGTAACTTGGCATCGTTAAACGGAGGGTGCGATAAGGGTGCACTACACTAAATCCTTCCGCATTTGGTGTAACTTCATAGTTCCGGTAAAAAATAGCGCCTATGCGAAATATATCGGCGTCCCAAGGGAACCAAATTTGAGTGACTCTTGGTTGTTTTGATAAAAACGATAGAATAGGAGCTCAACATTACAAATCTGTTCAGAAAATTTTCCGAATTGAATGTGCATGGGTAATAAGCCCTCGGAACAATATCATGGCCGGAACTGGTAAGGAGGCGAGCGTGTCGGCTAAAATTCGGGATGGTGCTGTTCAGGAGTTCGTATCTCTCAAGTTTGTCTTAACTTGTCCCAAAAAAATTAATTTAAACAAAAGTTTAATCTTTATTTAAGACGTTGGTTCGATCAAAATATTAAAATGTTGTTACATGGGGTAGAAAAACAAACTTACTTTCTTGTATTTTCCCGTGTATTTCAATGGGACGATTATTTAGTGGTGTGTGCCCTATAATATTAATGCTGCACACCACATAAATATAGCGCACCACTATAACGTTGTATAAGGCGTATAAAATTAAAGTTTCGATTCTCGTCCAGAGGATTTTCATGAGTTGATGAGGGAGGGATGGAGGCATAGGCGTAGAAGCCATTCGTGGACAAATTTTGACTTTTATTGTATTAATTATTGCTTTACAGGGCCTGTACCCTTAAATTTGCATCATCCGGGGGGGCACTTAGGGGTGGTGCAATAATTATGTGTACCCCGGGGTGGTGAATTATAGGGGGGCAAAGATTTTTGGCAGGTCAAAAGGGGGGTCAAACGATTTTGGCAGGTCGAAAGGGGGGGCAAGCAATTTTTGGCACAGATATTTTGGGTACCATTTTATATTACGCCCTAAAAAGGCGTAGGAAAACGTTAGGAACACGTTCAAATATGCAAAATTTCCTGCTCGCTGCGCTCTAATTATATGATAACCCAGTAAACACCGATACATCGGGCCTACGTTGGCAATGGGTTGGACCGTACGTCGCACCCACTCAAATGTGCAAAAGTATACAAAAAGTCACAAAATATGACAATTTGCGAGCGTAGCGAGCAAAAATGGGTTTTTTATGCTTTTTGGGGCAAAAAAAGTCCAAATTTTTGAGGAAAAGTCAACTTTTTACAAAATCCCCCCCTTAGAAAAAGGTCCACTTTTTCTAAATCAGCACCCCCCCCCCCCAAAAAAAATCCTGTGTACGGGCCTGCCCTTTTTCCTGATTTTTGGCGTTTTTGACACCTAAACAGGTACAGCGCTGTACTTGCCCAATGCTGAAAAACAACCCTTTTTACTTGTTTTTTTAAACGAGCATGGTATCCACCTTTTAAATACAAGTGGCCCCGCACAGTGTCATCGCCCCGATATCTTCTTGGCAGAAATCGCCATGGTAGGTTGAATCCACTACCACGCATGGCCATTTTGTTTAATAGTTTTGAGTCGCATAATGGGCCGATATCTGACTAAGGCTACTGACAATAGCACCGATTAGCCCGATGACTGACCTCGCTAGTGGGTGAGTGACCATGGTAACCGCAGCTGACACCGTAGGTCATATGACTACCTTCACGATTGGCCTATACACTGCGCTATATAGTTCGGCACATATAAATCAGAATTATTGTCAGTTTTTGACTCAAGACGCAAGCTTCGTTCTCAAGACGCAAGCTATAATATAACGACTATCATATCTGTTCAAAATATATATTCAAGTGCAAGGAACCACATCTGGTTTCTTTATACGAAATCATTTACGGGAGATATTCATCATTTTTACCCCGGCATCCAAAGATTTTCGTCTCATATCAAACTCGTGCATAGCACTTTCACGTGTATCGATCCCGGGTATTTATTTTAGTATCTCTGCTGACAAAGTACGGTAATTATAAGCCAGGCGATGTCGGTGTGCCCCGGTGTTGCGCCACGCATGGGGTGTCTGAGGGGGTGCCCCGAGAAATGAGAACGTTTTACAAAATGAAGACCTAATTGAAGCCACTTAGTGGACCATTTTGTCACTTATTGTGTAAAAAACAAAAACAAAAACAAACACAAAATTAAATCGAAATGACAGGTCTTCCCTGATTGAAGGCACTTTTTTCACTGTTATTCTATAAATTATTGTATAACATCAAGTGCTGGGCGTGAAATACAGAAGCGAAAACGGGAAGTTGTTATTATGCGCAGGGTGTGTCTGAGGGGGATGTTCCCAGCTCAGAAGTTTGGACATTTTGCAAAAAAAGGGCCCGAACTCAATTTGCAAAATTTTAAATGTTACACTGACACTTAGATCGATGGAAAATTAAATCATCATGGAGTCCGCCTTAATACTGACTTTGGTGACAAAATGTGACGGGCCCTGCATATCGAGGGGCCCGCAGTAATATTCACATGCTTTTGGGCGACGGACTCGCCTTCAAGCAATGCCTAAAATAATCACAGGCCTATAGGGCATACTTTTGATTGACCCGACAGTGCAATTTATTTGGGCATGGACCTAAATTACGTGCAATTTAAATTTTCCCCATCTCCTTTTCTCCCCTTCGTCTTCTCTTTTTCTCCTTTTTTCTTCTTTCTCTTCTCTACTTTCCTCTTTTTTATGGGGGGGGGGGGGACACATCGCCCACCCCTCCAAATCCACGCCTGTAGTCACTAAAACCAAGAAAATGTGAAAAAAAAATCTGCCTCATGTATTCAGATGAAAATCCCGGCATTTTTCGCTAGAGGCCAAAATCCAAAATGGCCGCCGCCACCATGGCGGCACCCATCTTCCAAATGCGACCAAGTCAGGGCGGCCCGGTGAAGCAAAATGTGCATTGGATGAACACGGGAGTTTGGATAAGATGTAGATTTCCTTTCTAATACAAATGTATGGTCCCCCGTTATTAAAGCTTGTACCGGGTAAAAAAATTCGGATATTTGGAAAAGAGTAAGTAATTGAAACATAGAGCAAGTACTAAAATCATAGCTTTTATACTTTTTGATATATGACGCTAACTAGTTCATCTCCTATATCTACAACACAGTGCTACCAGTACGGGCGAATTGCCTATTGTGAGTGCCCCTGTGTTGTGTGCATACAGGGTGTCCCAGAAAAAAATACCGGGCGAATGAATTTGGACGTAAGTCGAGCAATAGACATCAGAATCCAGAAATCTAAAGATCAGCGTGTAGCTCATCTTATTCCGCATCTTATACGCTAATTTTACTTCATTCCAAATTTGAAAGAAAGATCATTCAGCACAATGCGCGGTAGTGGTTAACACTGTCAATGGGCTTCATATTTTTTTTCGGTGAAATCCTTCTCGGGTTCTTTAAACAATCTGTTCTTGCAAAACATTTAATTAGGTTTTATTCAAAATCAAAAACCTGCACGATATTGAAAATGAAAACTTTCATGTAAGATGATGCCCGGTACTTGTAAATAACTTTTTTCGTTAATGTTGATATAAATGTTGCATAAAGAATTATTGGATAAAGAATTCCAATTGGCTTAAAATATTTCTCACGCATATTAATGTTTTTTGTAATATTTCCAAGAAATTGTAATGCAAAGTTTAAATCTTTTAAAACTTCAACATCAATGTTGCATGGTATAAAAAATTACACGTAAAGCTGTAAGCACTTGATCATTGTTATTCTTGGCTCAAATGTTCTTTGGAAAGTTAACATATGACATACTTGCACAACCTAAAGAATTAAAGTTGAGCTTCCAATCGCAGAAATCAAAGTTTTCTCAGACAAACTGTTATTTCTCTTCAGTGAAAGCATGAATAACATAACACCGACGGATTATAAAATAGATGTGGACTAAATTTAATGAGATACACAAACTTTATGAAACGGTGAGAGAGTATGTAAAAAGCGTAACCGAATCCAATAAAATTTGTGTATGTTATGCACAATAAAATGTGCTATGCGATACATCTTAAATTTTTTGATTTTGATATCTATTTCTCGACATACGTTCAATTTTATTTACTCGGTAATTTTTTATGGGACACCCTGTACATGTAGTTAACAATAACTGCATGATGTACACATTGTTATCATTATTAAAGACACAGTCTCGCCAGCTATTGACAAATCTGCACCAAGGCTTCTAATATACATTGTATTAATATAACCTTACACTTATTATTATTATTAAAGACACAATGTCGCCAGCTATTGACAAATCTTCACCAAGGCTTCTAATATACATTGTATTAATATAACCTTACACTTATTATTATTAGAGTCACGCGGTAGCATGACCAGCAAGTTTTTAAAAAAACGACTGAAAAAGAAGAATAAACAGATGCACCGCGGGACTATATTTACACGAAACAAAACGCTATTGTTCTATGATATTTTTTTGGGTACAAAATATATCTAAAACCATGCTAAATCTTATTTACTGTCCAAAGTGTAATATTTTAATAACTCATTAATTCAAAAAGTTACACCAATCTTACAGTCAATCCGATTGTTTGATAATAAACAAACATTCTTGCTTCATTTCACGCGGTATTTTATAGCCAAAATTAGTGGCAAATCATAGCTAATCATACTGATATCCAGAATCTTTCGTCACTGCTACAGCCATACATGGCTGTCACTGGCGCACTACTTTTTGAGATTCACTTTCAAATATACCCTAGCATTTTCCTAGATACCCTACATACAAATTCTGGATCCCATCCGCCAAAAAAATCAAGTTTTTCACAATTCTTTTATTCTTTCCGGACCACAGCATACATTCATATTAATAAATACTTCACTTTCACACGTCGTTATATCGCAACGTCCCCGTGGCGAAGCGGTTAAGGGCATGGACTTCTAATCCATTTATGATTTTTTGCTCAAGTTCGAAACTTCCCACCACTTTTTTTTAACGTTTTATTAACCAATTTATTGTCATTAATCAAGAATAACACCATTTCGAACATCCATTGGTATTGTGATATTATTATTTTTTTCATCAAACAAACATGTTTGATTTTTTATACACATTTAGGTCTAGGCCTAGGGCCTACTTTCACCATCCAAATGCTTTCACCATGCCTGACTATCATGATATCTTCGTCATTTAAAACACATTTATCAGTTGCTCTGTTCACAGCATGATGCAGTCATGTCTACAGTAGAATTCATCTCGACCTTTGCAGGACTTAACCCCATTAAAAGCTATTAAACCAAGATAACACTCATTGAAACAGCTCAACTGATTAAATCGGATCTTCTCTGGTTGTGCACAAGTGTCTGTTTTCATGTGCGATATCGCAATAAAGCTGGTATTCATAGCTTCAGTTGGGTAACCGATTATAAAGGAAACGAAAGGAAACAATGGTATGTATACCTTTGTTCACGAAATGAGACAATGGCGTGCTTTTTGTAAACCAGCATTCTTGAAAATGAGCAACATAAAGATTGTTGACTTAACACGGTTTGGAAATAATTTCTTCATATTTTTGGTGTTATCTGTCGTTTACATGTCCTTCCTAAAACACAAAAGTACGACCCTCTCCAAACACCTAAATTAGCTAAAAATTTAGGACATGTTATAAAACTATATTGTCTAGAATTTTAGAAGAGTACTTTTAATATTGGCCGGTTATTTTTCACACAGCGACGTTAACTAGGCAATGTACTATTACCTATAACATTAACTAAAACACCAAAGTACGAATATTTCCAAACATCTAAATTAGCTAAAAATTTAGGACATGTTAAAAACTATATTTTCTAGAACTCTAGAAGAGTACTTTTAATATTGGCCGGTTATTTTTCACACAGCGACGTTAACTAGTCATATCCCCATACTTTTAACGTAGGGCTATTTGTAGAGGTCACGCGTCAATGGGAAAGAGCACTGTGTATTGTGTATAGGAAAACGGACAGTAACTGCAGTATGGCTCAGACTGATATTTGGAATAAATAATATAAATTCTCACAAATTAAAATCACAAACCGCGAAAGATCGCCAACAACTGCCGCTGAATATTGATATCCAACTAGATTTCCCCACAGGGCTATAAAGAACCACAAACCGCTAAATTTGGATATCCAACTAGATTGGCCCGCAGGGCTTCAAAGAATCACACACCACGAAATATGGATATCCAACAAGCTTATACTATAAATTAGCTCCCGATAGAGGGTAGGGCTTGATAAGGGAAATTAAAATCACAAACCGCGAAAGATCGCCGACAACCGCCGCTTAATAGGGATATCCAACAGGATTGCCCCGCAGGGCTACAAAGAACCACAAACCGTGACATTTGGATATCCAACTAGATTGCCCGCAGGTCTATCGATTATAAAGAACCACAAACCGCGAAATATGGATATCCAACAAGTTAAGACCACAAATCGCGAAAGATCGCCAACAACTGCCGCTCAATATTGATATCCAACTAGATTGCCCCGCAGGGCTATAAAGAACCACAAACCGCGAAATTTGGATATGCAACTAGATTGCCCCGCAGGGCTACAAAGAACCACAAACCACGAAATATGGATATCTAACAAGCTTAAACTATAAATTAGCTCCCGATAGAGAGCAGGGCTTGATGAAAACCACAAACCACGAAAGATCGCCAACAACCTCCGCTTAATAGGAATATCCAACTAGGTTGCCCCGAAGGGCTACAAAGAACCAAAAACCGCGAAATTCGGATAGCCAAGTAGATTGCCCCGCATGGTTACAAAGAACCACAAACATTAAAACATGATTATCTTGCCTAGTCGGGGCATGGCATTTAGTATAGTCTTAAATATATGCGCATTTACCAGTTCCGACTTGAAGTAGGCCTAAATCGGACTTACTTTCTGTGTCTCTCAGGCATTGTCAACATTGGGTGTGTGTTGTTCATATTTATATTTTCTTTACATATTTACGTTGCCTTGAATAATTAAAGTATACTAGTATTAAAATGTATATTGATCATTATATGCGCCTCTTAACATTACAGTCACGCGTGACGAGCAAGTTTTAAAAATAAACGACTGATAAAGTTTTGTTTAATTAGGGCCTATTTATTGTCATGAATCAAGAATAGCAACTTCAAACATCTATTTTTCGTTTTATGGAGCACTTCGTAACCTGATGACTTTCCAAGCTTGGAGCTGCTTGGCTACATTCATAAAAAGAAAAGAAATCTACCAAAAAACGTTGACAACGTAAAGAAATCAGCAAGTTTAAAAAACCCACCTCGGCTCACTTTTTGAAACTTGGTCCCATTTTGAACACCAACAGCAAATCAGTATTTTATTTCAACAGAATACAGCGTTTCCAACAAGATTACAAGCCTACTTGTTATTCGTTTAATTCAATCATTAATCATGATTATTATAAATAATAGGATATTGGCTTACCATGCAAGAACACGATAATAACCTTTCAGGTCGTTCCAGAAAGCTTACAAATTAATATCGCATCTGCACATTAAAGATACATAACACTTCTGGATATGTTTAAAATTTATATAAATATGTTTAAATCAGTACCTTTTACAAATGGGACCAAGTTTCAAAAAGTGAGCCGAGGTGGGTTTTTTAAACTTGCTGATTTCTTTACGTTGTCAACGTTTTTTGGTAGATTACTAAAGACACAATGTCGCTAGCTATTGACAAATCTTCACCAAGGCTTCTAATATACATTGTATTAATATAACCTTACACTTGTTTTTATTATTAAAGACACAATGTCGCCAGCTATTGACAAATCTTCACCAAGGCTTCTAATATATATTGTATTAATATAACCTTACACTTATTATTATTAAAGACACAGTGTCACCAGCTATTGACAAATTTTCACCAAGGCTTCTAATATACATTGTATTAATATGACCTTACACATTGTTATTATTATTAAAGACATAATGTCGCCGGCTATAGACGAATCTCATTTCACGCATTCCTACACATCACTGGCAGCCATTAACTGGGTCCCGGCCCGTCGGCTACAATACACCCAAAATGTGAAATGATTCGGCCTTAGCGGGAATTTTAAACTGCATTCCATCACCCGTGCTACACGTAGACAAAAGAATGATGGAAGTCTACAACACAATACAATATAACATCGATTTTTAAGCGGCTTAAATTAGGTATATCACCCCAAAAATAAGCGCAGCAGAAACATGTTATTTGACGCTTTTAATTGAATCATCGTTATGAATGCTTCAAAAAACAAAAAACAGAATTGAAATCGGATAATGCAAAGTGATGTAACGTCAACTTGAAGATACCCGGAAATCGGGTGAAAACCTGCCACAAATTGCTATAAATGGCAAAATGGTAATTTTTGGGATTTGTAATGCTTATTCGGACACGTACTTGAAAAGGTAGCATTGATTTAAGTATCACAGATTAATTGCATATCTTTCCGGACTTCGTTAAAGAAAACAAGATTAAAAAATCTCTCCTCGAATAAATGTAATAAATCCACCAAATATACAATTTTAGCCATTTTGACCAATCTGCAGACAAATAAAAGCTTAAAAATGACTAAGTCCAGCTAATTAATATGCAAAAATAATGCCAACAGAGAACCGTACATGATATGAGGATGCGGTTTTTTTGCACACATAAGTACCCAAAGTTCTTTCATTTGGTAACAAAAAATACACAAAAAGTCATTAATTATGCAAATTAGCTAATTACATCTAATTATATATTTATGCCATTCTTATGTTAATTAGGCATATGTAATTTTTACTTTTTTCTTTTTTTTATTTATGTTTTATTCATACAGCATGATTTTGTCAAATATGAACCTGCTGTGATGTTGAATAAAGAAACTGCAGTTAATTGCCTAAGTGCACCGAGTTTTCAATTGGTATAGGGAAGTGTTTCACTCATTGTCCAAGGAAAAAAAATACATGATAACAAACACTGGTATTTCAGACCGATGGTACTAGGTCCTCTATTTCGAGAGACCTATATTTATTGATTTATGGACGATCTAAAAAAGTTCATAAAACAGGTCTTAACTCTTAAACTAGGCAGTGTTTAATTTCGGCGGAGTTGATAGTGATTTAGGAAATGTTTCACCTACCATATATTAAAAAGACAAATTATTGTGATCAATGAAACATAACGAGGAAATCGTTTTTTGACATGTATGTTTTCAAAAATTGGCCAACTTTGATCCGCGCGCTTTTTGATTCACTGTTATGTATGCGTGCACAGTATGACAGAATTATTGTGCAGCCACTGTGACATACCTACTTAAATTCACCCAATTGGGCAGTCACAACACATGTTTGGTTTAGCGGGGACCCACCCATGGCCGATCAAATCCTGACCATGACTTGGCTCTTGAGATTCGTCTATTGGCAATATTTTCACGAAGGCTTCTAATCTTCATTGTATCTCATTGTATTAATATGCCCTAAACATTATCGTCATTACTAATTAACAATGTCGTTAACCATATTTTCACCATGGTTTCTTCTAATCATCATTGTATTAATATGCCCTAAAACAGTTTCATCATCACTAAAGACACAATGTAGGCAACTATTGACCCATTTTCACCAAGGCTTCTAATTTACATCTTAGATAATCTATGTCTACATCGTATTAATGTGCCCTATCACATTGTCATCATTATTAAAGATGCAATGTCGCCAGCTATTGACAAATTTGTTTTCACCAACAGTTTTACATCTACATATAAATTCAAAGTGTAATAGTTATATGCCTGACAGAGGGGTACGCTCACCATTAGCATCTATTTTTCCTTCATATGTTTCCTGTTCACCTACATTCTTTATAAGAAAAGTTATTTTATTTGCAGTGGCAGATGAGTGACCCAGTTGACAGCCTCATCCGCACTTCACCCCATCAAATTGATATCTTGTCATCTAAAGACAGCTCGTAATTGTATTCTTATAACTCTAGTAGTCTAGGCCTTAAGCTGAATTCATTCTACATTGCCGAGCGATAGCGATTGGCTTTTAGAGGCCCCATGACAGGGTGTAATTCCCATTATTCCAGTAATTTCTAAATGTTCCCTGTAAGTCCATATTATTCCCAACTAATTCCAAATAAGTCCGGTAAGTCCCTATAAGTCCATATTATTCCCGAATATTCCTGTAATTCCGAGTAACTCCAAATAAGTCCGGTAAGTCCCTATAAGTCCATATTATTCCCGAATATTCCTGTAATTCCGAGTAACTCCAAATAAGTCCGGTAAGTCCCTATAAGTCCATATTATTCCCGAATATTCCTGTAATTCCGAGTAACTCCAAATAAGTCCGGTAAGTCCTTATAAGTCCATATTAACTCCAAATAAGTCCGGTAAATCCCTGTAAGTCCGTATTATTCAAACTAATTCCAATTGAACTCCTAATATATCCCGTAGGTCCCTAAAAGTCCATGTTAATTCCCAAATATTCCAAATAAGTCCATATAATTCAAAATTTTGAATCCCAATGAGTTTAGGCAATTTAAACAAACCATCACAGGGACATCATGCACCCCTAAACATACCCAGGGACATGCAGGGTCGGATCCAGGAATTTTTGATAAAGGGGGCGCCTTTTGGTCGACGACGAAAACAAATGTGTTAAAGGGGTTACCCCCTCGAAAACTCAACGGTTTTGGCCCATTGTTTGCTGTTCATGGCCGAATTTGTTCCTTTTTTTAATTTTTTACAATTTTTGTATTTTTAAGTTACCGGCGCCCTTTGCTAGTCAAAAAATAGAGGGGGCGCGCGCCGGCTGCGCACCCCCCCCCCCCTAAATCCGCCCCTGACATGGGCCCAAAACACTCACCTCCCCCACTTGTCACCCCAACACCGGTCGCACCTCACCCCCCCCCACACACACACACACACACATACATCCATCCCACCCGTCACCCCAACAGACAAGTTGACAACCCAACACCCACTCCACACACACAAACAACATTTAAAGTATCTTTTATTTCTGAAAAATGGCACACTTTTTTATCAATTATCTCTGTATGTTTATTGTGATTAAAAATTCAAGCTGACATGTCATATAGGGGTGCACGCGCACAACCCTGTACACAAAACATCCGAGCACCCAAAATGACACACCCAGCCATGCATAAAGCATTTCATGTTCTGTATTATTCCCCCAAGGAGGTTACGGTTACACTGAAATAATGCATTGATAGGTCTAATTCAATGGGATATCGTAGGCCTACCCCTACCCTGCACAACCCATCAACAAACTCACATACCCCAACCTCACACACCACAAAATATACAAACAGTACACATGTGCGCTACACCCGCCCGCCCCCTCACACCCAACATTAACATACGCACACATTCATTGCACACATACGGGGACACCAACAAAAATTAAGGTACACCCAACCACTCAAACATAAAAAACACTTTTTGAGTGTTTTGTCCGATATTGATATTTTCCAAAAACCTGTCATGATTAATGCATTTATAATACCCATGAGCACGGACATTTTCAAAATTGATAGAAAAGCAGCCTGGTAAAAACAATTGCTGACATTTACTTCATTGTTTTATGTTTTATGATGAAGAGTATCATTAGCCCTATTGAAAATTTAAAAAAATTGGCAGGTATGATTTGTTACCATGGTTACTAAAAATAGAACGAAAGAAATGTTTGCGTCACGGACGGACGAGATAGAAATAGGTTCCCCTACTTTTCAGTACTCTTTTGTCATTTCTATCTAAACTATCAATACTTACCAATACTTTCCAGGACAAATAATAGCCAAGATCCATGGTTTGATTACCTGATACACAGATATTGGAAACACGCTTCATCTTTTGCAGGAGAATGTGACAAATTTTGTCACGGACGGACACTTTTGGGTGTTACGGACGGACACAAATGCTAACCAGAGTAGCAACTTTTAAAATTGTTATTTTTTTACCCCTTAGTTGAAGCAGCTCCAGTAACTGCACATTGCCATAGAAAAATTATCTTGCAACTCTAAACATTTTCTTAGTTATGACAACAAATGTCCATTTTTGTCACGGACGGACAGAATTTTTGTCACGGACGGACATTTCATCACAAATTTTAGTACAATGGCCTATATTTCGACAGCTTACAAATAAAACATCAAAAGAACTCTAACTTGGTTTTACTATATTTGTGTTAACCATGTGTGTTTAAATTTGAGCATCAAATGATTGTTCATCTTTAAAATAGACCCCCTAAAATTGCCCCAAAATGACTGTGTACCAATATTGAAGGTAATTCACAGTCCTCAATAGAGTAACGTATCATTTTCAGTAGTGAATCAAGCAACAATGAAAGTGAACGAAATGCATCTGTTGCTTTATATATAGTTAGTGTTAGTAGCTTTGCAAAGATTGAGCATCAAGAGATTGTACATCTTTAAAATAGACCCCCCTGAAAGTGTCTCAAAATGGCTGGGGACCAATATTCCTGACACCATTTTCAGTAGTGAATAAAGTATCAATGAAAGTGAACTGAATGCATCTTTTGCTTTATATATATATGTTCAACCACTTAATGTTTGTTTCTTTGCAAAGATTGAGCATCAAGAGATTAGTCATCTTTAAAATAGACCCCCTGAAATTAAAATGTCCGTCTGTGACACTTATTTTGTCCGTCCGTGACCAATTTTAAATTGAAGATTTATCTTAATTAATGGTGCCTTTGTTAAATATCATTCCTGCATGGGAAAGGGCATGAATGAGATTGATACTTCAGCATGTTTTTATTTTTCTACCCTGTGTTAGCAAATAGTTAGACATGCAGTCTTAGTGAACTGAAGCTGTAAGCCATTGTCTGACATTCTGAAGGGGATTGGAGTTGGCCATGTTTGACTGAAGTGGCTGAATATTTTAAATAACCTAACAATACATGGGACAAGTGGCAGAGGAGTTTCAAACCCAAGTAGATTGGAGAGGAGTGTGTCAAGGGTGTCTATTATAACCCAGGACTGTACCTGATCTTTTCTGCATTATAGTATTATTTGACGATAGATGATAATGTAGAGTAAATAGGATGGGGAGAACACAAGAGTATGTACTTTTGGAGGGGAGTTATTGGATGATGAGCGATTTGTAGATGGCCAAGCAAGTATGGTACAGGTCTACAAAGATTGATGGAAGGCTTGAATGGAAGATTGAAAGAATATGACATGAAAATTCATGTAAAGAAGTTCAAAGTAGTGGGCTATTCCCACTTGGTCCAATCCCATTTGGTCCAATCCCACTTAGTCCAATCCCATTTGGTCCAAATCCCACTTTGTCCAGACCTAGTTAGTCCAATCTCACTTAGTCCATGTCCCACTTAGCCATGTCCCACTTAGGTCATTCCCACTAGGGCCATGTCCCACTTAGGACATGTCCCACTAGGTCCATGTCCCACTAGGGCCATGTCCCACTTAGGCCATGTCCCACTAGGTCCATGTCCCACTAGGTCCATGTCCCACTAGGTCCATGTCCCACTAGGTCCATGTCCCACTAGGTCCATGTCCCACTAGGTCCATGTCCCACTAGGGCCATGTCCCACTTGGGCCATGTCCCACTTGGGCCATGTCCCACTAGGGCCATGTCCCACTAAGTCCATGTCCCACTTGGGCCATGTCCCACTAGGGCCATGCATGTCCCACTTGATCCATATCCCACTAGGGCCATGTCCCACTATGGTTATAATATTTGTTTTTGGTCATTTTCAGTACTTGTTTTAGTTTTCATAGTAGGGCCTATAGTTGTAAGGGGGGGGTGGGAGCTGATGCAAAAAGGGGGTCTTAAATATTTTAATCCGTCTGTAGAGGCTCATTAAAAAATCACCAAAATATTTTCTCGCAGAACATGAGTTTACACCATATTTTCTATGGAGTTGACATACATTTTTTTATGGCCAAAAGGGGGCCCTGAAAATAATTTTAGGTCCCCATAGTCAATGTCTGTCTAAGTTCTTCTGTTCTTTGGTATAGGATCACAGTCGTCTAAGTATATCCAGTAATTGAGAATATAATGTAAGATTGGATAAAGTTGCACTGAGAGTGGGTCCCATGCATGACCATGCCATTTTTCTTTTAAAAAAAGGTGTTGTATTCAAGAACGAGACTAAAAAGATTTCTAAGTTGTTCAGTTGGTGGTTTGTTAAAACATGTTATTAACCTGGAGTTTTCAAAGGCTTTGCATGCTATACCTATTGCTTCAGATTAATAATGTTTCAGTATAGGTATATAGCTGTGCCAACTATTATTTCTAGTGAGATATTAGAGTGGGACTGGTTTGTTAGCCTCTAGTTTGTTTATGATGTCAGAAGCATCGTTCACATAATTATATAGATTGTTTTGAGGTTATAAGTTTTAAGAAATAGTCATAACATGTGGATATTTTGGATGTAGGTCCATTATGACTAATAATTAGTAGGCTTATAATAGGATGTGCATGGAAGAGTAAGTTATCTGGAGGTGGTTTATGGACTTCTGGTAAAAGGCATGTGTAGTTTGTTATATATGGGTCAAGAAAGGCCCATCTTCCTTGATATATTTGGAGTTGTACATATCTACGAGTATGCTATATACATGTTGAGCTTTATCATGCATTTTTGGGGTTTTGATGACTATATCGTGGATGTTATAGAGTTTATTGTAATAGAGCAGTTCTTTCTTTTGTTGCAAGATTTGGTTGTGGTCATGTGAATCTTAGATGACAAATTTCATTTTTGGTTTTCAGAGTCTAATGGTATATACCCATTTTGATTTGAGTCTGAAAGGAGCAATTTCGTTTTTGTTTTTAGGCAACGAAAAAAGAAAACCCTGTTCTACGGGCCCGACCGACCCAGAGTTTGAACAAATTGGGGAAAAAAAATGTGTATTTGTATTTTCTCAAATTGCAAATTATTTACAAATTTTGGTGATTTTTTGGGTCATTAAAAAAAAAAAAAGAAAAAAAAGGCCGACCGACGTAGAACAGGGTATCTTTTTTTCGTCAACTTATATCGTGCATGATAGAAGATACTCTCATTTTTCTTGCAAAATTGGTGTGTGACGATGTGCGTTCACACAATTTACAAACCTTAAATGGTCTATATAATATAATGCGAACTATGCAAATTACATAGGCCTATGATAAAATGCCACTTTCGTATGATTATGCACATAATTATTATACAAGCCAAAGATCATCATTTATGGGTCATTTCTGTTCATAGTCTCCGGTATTATGTTGGCAAACAATCCCTTCTTCTCCTTCAGTCTCCATCTCCTTCCTTTGTCCTACTGATTCCTTCTCTTTTCCTTCATGTCTATTCGTCACCCTTTTCATCCACCTTATTCTGCTCCTTCTACATCATCTCATTTTTTTCCTTTCTGTTCTTCTAAACCTTTTCATCTTTTTATGTACATCTAGGCCTATGTACGGGTCCAAATGGGATATGGCCTAAGTGGGACATGGCCTAAGTGGGACATGGCCCTAGTGGGACATGGCCTAAGTGGGACATGGACCTTGTGGGACATGGCCCTAGTGGGACATGGACCTAGTGGGACATGGCCCTATTGGGACATGGACCTAGTGGGACATTGGACCAAATGGGATTGGACGAAGTGGGATTGGACCAAATGGGATTGGACCAAGTGGGAATAATCCAAAGTGGTGGAGACATGATGTGGGCCAAATTTTAAGCATCACCATAAATGGACAGCAGAAAAAGCAATTAACTCAGCATGGGAAGAGTCGTACTAGAGCTCGAAGACTAGAGCAAAGACTGGCATGACAAACAAAAGAAAACTCTGCTTTCCAAAGCTTACAAGAAGGACATAAACAGATACGAGTTGTAGCAGTAGTTTGGAGTGTGGCCTGACATGGAGCTGAGACATGGACACTGCAGAAAGAGGATACATGTGATGAAACTGGAAGCTTGCGAAATATGGGTGTGGAGAAAACAGTACTTTGGAAAGACAGAAGACGTATAAGATTTATATACAATCAGAAAGAAGAATTGGACTGGAATAGATGGAATAGCGGAAGGAGGGAAGGAATTAAGAAACAAAGAACACACAAAAATGGAAATGCCTGATGAAGGACAGACAGTCGCTTGTGGAGTTAAAGCAGGGTCTATGACCAGCTGAAGACAGAGGAGAATGGATTACATTGTTGATGGGAACAGCGCATTAACCTGCCAAATAAGGCATAACATTACGCAAGCAAGCTGGGCTACATATGGGCATGGTCATGATTCTATATATTCGCAATGTGCACTGCTTTGCCCGTTTCACAAACATTTCAATGGGATTTTTACTTGATCAATTTAGGAGGAATGATGAATAATCTCTTCAGTTTCAATATCATAGAGTACAAACAAGAAGTGATGAAAACATGATTGTGTTGTTGAGAAAGAAATGAGGAAACATATAAACTCGTTTTGTTTCAACATCAGATTTTCTTTACAAAGATTAAATTGCAGCATTATAATAGACATGCATACTTCAAGTGGATAGTGTTTACTTAGAAAAAAAATAAGGTCAATATCAAAAAACTAAAAAAACAGTTTGTGGAATACTGTGCCCCAAGATTAAGAAAAACAAAACAAAAATGTTTGGGAAGATTGTTTTTTTGTTATGATGTACCTTTTTTTACACCAAATCTGTATTTATTTTGAGATTCATTGATGTCCTGCCTTTATAAAAAAAATGTATACTTTTATATGTCTTGCGTGAATAATTACAAAGTTATAGCACTTTTACTCCATGCATGTCTGAGAGTACACAGCCACCTTAATACAGAAGCTCAATGCTTTAAATACATTTTCAGAAGCTATCCACATGCCCCAATATCTGAGTGCTCTTATTAGTTATTTTCAGTTTTTTTAGATCCACTGCCACTGTCCACTGTCCAGGATCTTTTCCTGCGGGGGGCTCAGCCCCTTTTTCAGATTTATGCGGGGGGCTTTATGGCTAAAATCGCTAAAAAACGGCTGATTTTACATGATTTTTAACAAAGTGCGGGGGGCTTCAGCACCCAAAGCTCCCCCCCTGGACACGCTACTGCACTGCAATGCATGAAGGGATAGCACTTATTACTGAGAGGATCAGCTAGGATCCTTGTGCCCATCTGATCACATTATATCCTACCTATCTCAATATGCAAGAGGTGTCAGGCTAATATAAAATTACTATAGCAAATAGATCTTTTCTGCCCCATAAAACTTCTTATCTATAGGTTGTGCACGCACAAACAGAACAGTGGAATCCATGGGGCCAGCAGACGCATTATTTGACATAATCTGACACGAGCAAGGGAGAATGATTCACTTGTATATGTATTGAATATAGAATTAATTTGTCCTGATTGAGCACCATTGTCTCATGTTAAGTTATGGTTATTGAATATAAAACTCAGTTAATTTGTCCTCATTGAGCATCATCATTGTCTCAAATTGGTTGGTGTCTTGCATTTTTATTTAGGTTTCAAATTTCATTGTTTGGTAACTTATAATATCAACGGAAGAGCTGCCATACACCTTCCAGCATTTTCCTCCATAATGTGTCTGTTTATTGAATTGTGTTCAATATTGTTTTTAATGTATTGTAATGTGAAATTTTAGTATATTGCTACACAGCTACATCTCCATTACCACTATGCCTACATACACAGTATAGACTACTCTAAGGTCAAGTGGTTGTAATGATTTTAAAGGAAGGTCTAGTGAACTGCAAGTTTTGGTAGCAAAAATCCATTAATTTTTTGATGCCCTCACAATTCTTAGGGTTTGGGTAGCATACTGCAAGTTATTTTCTTTTCTGTAAATCTAGCTTACTTAAATGTTATATCACCATTTAGCTATTGAAAAATATACTGGGCAAAATGATAGCTCATACCATTGTGGAGATATGGCCTTTTCAAATAGAAAATGAGGCGAATATCATACTTTTTTCCAAATCAATTGTCACCCGAACCTTTGAGTTTCTACTCCTGCTACGAAAATATAGAAATATATGGATCCCATTCAATGCTTTTAAAATAATATTGTACCGTTGTTACCCAATTAGCATAAAAAAATTAGGCACTATTTGATAGTGTTCATGTTCATACACTCACAGGAAATTAGCAAGTCAAAATTTTTGTCAACCCAAAACAGCAATTTTCGGCCAAAATCGGACAAAAAATTGATTTTTTTTTCCTCAAAAATATTTACAAAAATAGGGAGGTTTAAGTGCCAAAATCTGAAACTAGATGCTATTTTATCTTTGGAAACATACAAACAATCAAGAATTATTGTTTTCACCCCATTTTTTTTCACACATTTGTCCGCCAAATGTAAGTCAAAGTTTGAACGCTGTCTTATTGGTATTTCCTTGGTGTCAAATATAGCTGTAGTGAATCCAAAATTGCATCAATTTTAATTGAAATGTCCTTTTTAAATTTCAGCTCGGTGTTTAGTATTTTTGTAATATAGCTTTTGTAAATATCATATTTATCAATTTGAAAAGTAGGAGCATGTTGTCTATATAGTCAATGTTTACAGTGATTTACATTTCTTAACTTCATAGCTATTTTCAAATCTACAATTACTTTCCAGTCAATGAGTCAGTCAATGAGTTCAGTTTAGTCAGTTGTGGAATATAAAAATCAAGCCAGTGTCTTGACCTAGAGTAAATGTCCCATTGGGAAATATTGATAGTATTTATATAGCCCAGTCGTGTGCTGGTCGTGTGTCACATTCACTGCCCTCAAATACCATACAGGTTTTATGCACTCATCAAATGTTCACAGATGAATTGGCGAGGAAAATTGGGGGGGGGGGTGTTATTCAAACGTGTCATTTTGATGGAAATATTTAGGTCTTCCACAATAAAGTTTAGGGCTATTTTTGTCATGTTTGCTATGATGTGTTTACATCAAAGTATTGATTTGACCAATATCTCCTGATTGACCTGACAATTAAAGGAAGGTGACCTGATATATTTAAATATATAAAAAATTCTAATCAAAAACTTATGTATAACATAAAATGTCATCCCTTCAAGCACTCATGCAAAAGGAACATGTAAATGTTTTTTGTAAATGTGACTAATTCCTAATGGAATTACTGACATTTATACAGCGTGATATATTTGGTAGTCTACAGTGTTTTTATTTTAAATGATAATCATCATGATCATGTAATATATTGATTTCAAGTGAAAGGCCCTATTTTCCACATAAACATATTAAAGTTAGAAGTTCCAACTCAGTGTATTTCCGAAGATATCATCAAAAAACTGCCTAATTAGTCTCAAATGTGGTATACCATATTTGAGACTTTTTTTTTAGTTTTTTGACGATTTCTTCGGAAATACCCAATTCAGAACGCCAAATTACAATAAGTTTATGAGAAAATATGAGCTTTCATCTAGATCTGATACCAAAATCAGCATTTTGATGAGGTAAAGTGGGGGATGAGATTGTCAATCAGGTTACCCACCTTTAATTTACAGGATGGTACGATTTCTTCACAGACGTGCGGTTTTCACCTTTTATGCCCAAAATAATGTGCACAGTGCACCATAGACTGTAAGGGTGGTTCAATAATTATGTATACCCATGGAATGGTGAAAAGTGGCAGGCTAAAAGGGGATTTTTGGCACAGATATTTGGCACCATTTCGATATTAAACCCTAAAAAGCCGTGTAAAACATATCATGAAATGCTCAAATATGCAAAATGTTCTTTTGATGCACTCACATCACATGATAATTTCAGGTTTTAAATTGGGGTTCCCCAAAATCTAACATGTGTAAACAAAGGGCAACGATTTTTAGGCAGGGGCGTGGCAAAGATTTTTCAGCATGTTAAAAAGGGCAGTAAGGCTTTTTTTGGCATAATGAAAGGGAGGAGCAAGCAATTTTAATAGAACATTAAGAATCACTCATCATGCACAGTCCCTAAAATAACTTGCAGAGGATTGGCTTGAAAATTCAAACAATGCACATCTTTAATTCATGTCTACACTTGAAGACCTGAGCGTCCATATTGGCATCTTGAGATATTGGGGCTGAAGACGTCCAAGAGAATACTGGAAGAAAGCTTCCTCTCGGTAAGCAATTTCAAGTTTGTTAGAAATAAGAAAAGTTAAACTTGAGATATGATCGTTTAAACTTTTTTAAATAAGCTAATTTGGAAACCGCAAAAAAGCCATAACATTGATACTTCTCAGGTACATGGGTATAGGCAAGAAGAATCATTTTGTATATCAACCAAGTAAATGTCTATAACATTGATCGATATATCATTTTTGTACTTACAGTCTACTTGCGCTCAGGTCTTCACTTTCACATAGCATTCATAGGGTCAATGATAATAATTTTTCTACTGATGCAAACAAAAATCTACATTTTGATGTGGGGAATAGGCTGTGGATTTGATCATCCTCACCAATATACATGTATGAACAGGCACTTGCACAGACATACAAACATAAATCACCCCAGTACCCCACTACAGTAAAAATGATAATGTGCCCATGCTGTGGAAGATGACTCCGCCCAAGAATACTTTGGGGATAAGCCCATACATATGCATTGACATGGGTGCATAGGGTGGTGGTTGGAGGGCTGTATCCGGGGGCTGTATGAGGGGTAGGAGGAGAAGTTTAACAAGAATGTAATCATAGAGCTAGAAATAAGCCTTTTAAAATAACACATTCGGATACATGGTGAACAAATGGAAGGATTTGACAGGTTTAGGAGGGGGTGTGAGAGTCACGGGAAACATTTTATCAAAATGAGCTAGGCCTTTCCGTCGGAGTGGGGACAATGAGGTCAAAATATAAAAGTTGACGAAATTTGGATTTTTTTTCAAAAAGCCATGGAAAGTTTTAGGAGGAAATATTATATTATTTTGAAGAAAAATACTTTTTGGATTATCAGAAATTGGGGGGGCTGTGTTTGGTGAGGCCACATAATTTGACAATTTGTTTCATGTCCCAACATTTATAATTTTTTGCTAAATGAAAAAAAATACTGCAGTTTCCATGTGATATTGACAGTGCTAGCAGTTTTCAGTATCTAACAGGAAAATGATGAGGCCCTTATTTTTATATTTAAGATTATGAAGGAGGCCAAGGGTTAGACTCTTTTAAAGTTCTACAAAAATACTTGCAAGTGATTCATGGTGAAAATTTAACTTGTTTAGCAACATTAGGCCTAACCTTAAAATTAAATATGATAATAGAGGGAAAAAAATATGGACTGATCCCAGAAATTGAGGAGGGGACGCGAAATTAATTGATTGAAGGGATCAATTCCGGGATCATTTGATGAGAGGCAGTTGAAAAATGGTGGTCAACAACAAGTTGAAAACTTGGCCCAGAAGAGCAACAACATATATTATTTACTCTTGACCTACACATAACTAAGTAAGACCTATATGAAATTCATGAATACAAAACAGTACTAATTCAAGTGTAGTCTAATATTATTTTCTTCAGATTGTCTGTGCCATTGGATTTATCATCAATAGTAAAACTCCCAATATTAGAAAAACACAGTGCAATATACTTACAGATGTTCTTTTGCCCAATATTTTTGTAGGGATTATAGGCATACATGTTATATTTTCAAACGTTATTTCTTTCATCACATGAAAAGGGAAATTTACATTTCATTTATAATATACCCCAGTATTTGCACATGTTACCATGGTTATGGTTACACTAGCTCTGAAAATGCTATTAGCCTTTGACCCCTAGCCAGGTTCACCACAGGGCCGCGTAATTCAAACGCTATTTATATCTACTACATGTAGTATGTAGATCAAGATGCATGAAGTTATGACATTCCATATTGTATACAGGTCGTATTGGGCAATAATATTTCTTGTCTCACACTGTTGTCTGCTGACCGACATATTCAATTGAATAAGTATTTTAAAAAAGCCTTTCATCCTCAATACCGGTAGCTTCATATTTTTTTAATGTTTTAATTACAGTATTTATAAGAATGCAGGAAGGGTCACTTATAACTACTTATATTGAGCAGTTTTTGAATTAGTATTACCACCGGCACCATCTCGTCAAAAGTAACAAAAGAGCTTTTAGGAAATGTATACATGGTATATGGAAAACAAAGATTCAACATAACAAAAAATTATTTACACACCTTCAGAAAAAAAGGTGCTACTTAGAACCTTTTTTGTCCTGTATGTAGAACCCTAAGCAGTAATAAGGTTCTAAAAAGAACCTTAAAAGGTTCTATAAAGAACCTTAAAGATTTAAATAGGTTCTATAAAGAACCTTAAAGATTTAAATAGGCCTGGGGATATTCTAAATAATTCATTCATTCAGGGACTCATCACAAAGTTAAGAAAAGTAAAACGTAGTGTTAACCCTTTTTGGTACTAAAAAATAATTTTCTTGGATAAAAAAACTTTTTTCTGTTCTACTAAGAACCCTTTGAGGGTTCTTTCTTTAAAATTCATAAGGGTTCTTCAAGCTTAAGGTTCTACAAAGAACCCTTTTCTTGGCTACAGAACCTTTTTTGGTTCTACAAAGAAGTTGAAAGAACCCAATTGACACCCAATGGATTTTAGAACCTTTTAAGGTTCTTTTTAGAACCTTATTACTGTTTAGGGTTCTAAATACAGGACAAAAAAAGGTTCTAAGTAGCACCTTTTTTCTGAGAGTGCATGCTATAGGAATAGCTTGTAACAATGTGTAAATTTTGATAAAAAGTCTCAAAAATGGGCTAAAGATAATTAAAAGTACGGACATTTTGACTTAATAAAAGAAGGAATTCAGACATGAGAAGGAAAGGCAGCATCTCTGATACTGGGAAATACTTGTAAACATTGAACTTAGTAGTAAATACCTGGACAAATACTTGGTTTTGCAATAATTTATGTATACATTTTAGGAATAGTTTTTTTATATATTAACACATTTTCATATTCTTATCAAATAATTTCAATACATTTTAGAAAATGCCATTCATCCAAAACAGGCAAAATTATATTTATCATATGAGTGATATTTGTCTGTGACAAAGAAGTTACAGAGTAAAAGGCAAAACATTATTTCACTGTAAAATACCGGATAAAAACATTACCCTTCCCATCTATATAACTTTTCTCTATAGGAGTAATGGTGAGTGATAATTAGTGTAAGATTTTAAATGTCCAAAGTGAATACGATACGATATATATTTTTTGTAACATGAATATGTTAAAATATATATATATATATATATATATAGGCCTATAAGATGCATAGGGTGGGGTGGGGGGGGTAAAGTCCACTTTTTACATCAAAGCCAACTTTCACACAAAACCAGGTCTACATTTCCAAAAATCCAAACACCTGGGTCCTATTTCATAAAACTTTAAGATCATCTTAAGTCAGACTTAAGATGAATTAATTCATCTTAAGTCTTGAACTCCTCTTAACTTTAAGATTAATCTTATCTTCTATATTATAAAACAACTTAAGATGAATATCCTTCTTAAGTTGCCTCTAAACTTAAGAGGGGGTCAGGGGGCCTCTTAACTTGTGGGGATTCATCTTAAGTCTCAGAGGTCAAATTTTGGCGGGAAATTGTTAATCAAAACAAATGCACTACTAATAGGAAGGTTGGATTTTATTGTCAAATATGGCAATGTTTTTGGGGAATCACCTGCAAATTCTAAAAATACACGAAAGGAGAGAGTATAAGAGACTGGATTCACCCACTGGATAAATGGAATGGCCCAGAAAAATTGCTCTGGTTGAGTCCCTAAGTGCTTCGATATTATCATCATGCATCACATTGAGTGGTTGACTGCACACTGCTTGCACTCACGTACGGTACAGCAGACTTGGAATTTCTTGTGGTTTCACTTGAATTTGACAGTTATGCAGTCGAAAGTCTACAGCCATTATCAACAGGAAAGGTACTATTATTAAACTTGGTTATTAAACTAAATTATAAATGGCAAGTAAGCTTAATCAGTTAAGCTTAATTGTACATCATAGTTAAGCTTAATTTCAGTTGGGGTTTAAAAGTTTATTACACTGTTTTGCAAAGACCTTTAGCACTCTGGTGGACCGATCGCGTTTGCATAAAAAACAAGTTACACCTGCGTCATGCCAGCGTGCGTGCGCGGGGGTCACACGACGGTTGTGATTCAATTGAGAATCACAAGTCAACCCGCTTGCTCAAGAAACACTAGCAACGAATTTGCTCACGGATGGATTGCCCTCGCATTCGTGCGTTAGAGAATATGCCCGAACATGGCGAACAACAACCCGCGTGACCCAACTTCATCATGTTTTATACTACGTACATCACTGAGCGATAGGCTAGCGATTGGTTTTAATTTTAGCCAATGATAGAGCGCGCTTTTGCGTTGAGAAAGTGCACTGTGCCTTTATTGGTCAAATATACCAATTGCTCGTCGATCATCGATGAAGTATAAATTCAGTTGTAAACCGCACCAAATCAGGGCAATGTGAAAGGTCTTTGCAAATAAATATGTAAAAGAGCTTAGAACAATTTAATGCCAAGGCCTATTCACTACTTGCACTCAAACTGACATCACATGAAAGGAATAATTTTCATTCATGTGTGTTGCCAGTTCGAAGCTCTCCTTGCACATTGTGCATGCACAGTGCTGAAATTTTGTTTGGCCAAGCGAAGTGTTGTGATTGATAAAGCGTGATTCCAGCGGGGTCTCCCCGTCAGTGAGAACCACCGTCAGTCTGAATTTTTAGGGTTAGGAACCCTAAGACAGAGCCATGTACTGATGTAGCTCTGTAACAAACCCTCACCCTAAAAATTCGGACTGAGTGCCGGTGGTTCAGACTGACAGTGTTTCAGACTGACAGGGTGTCCCCATTCCAGCGCCTGTGTGCAGGACCTTTATTGTGCAATTTGTTTATATTTGCTGAGAGTGTACTTCCACGATGTGTGGAACTCTTAACTCGTGAAGCGTACATGTAGGTCCCACAATGCGAACATAGCAGAATTAACATGGCATAAATCATTTGGTAATTATATGTGTTGTCGTATGCGACTTGTCAACATTGCAAAAATACACTCAAAGGTTTACAGCAAAATACTGTACCCGTACCATGATCTAAATTAGGCAATATGTCTCCAGCCACAATTAGGCTGGGCCTGCATTGGTCTCATGATAGCTGTTTAAAAGAATACAGCCTATAAAAATTTCAAGTGCAACAGAAAAAGTACCGTACTGTCTATGCAGATAGTTATCTATTTGCAACAGCCATTGTACTTCAAAACCCTAAAATTGACATTCAGGTTAGGAACAAATCATGTTAGGCCGTATAAAATTAATGTTTTGGTTCTCGTCCAGAGGATTTTCATGAATTGATGAGGGAGGAGGTGTTTTTTTTTTTTTTTTTTTCAATGTAAAATTAGCATTGTCACTGTCAGTAGTTTTCGGTCTTCTCCAACAGTGCTTGAGGAAGCGATGAGGCCCTTTTTTTCAAATGTGAGATTCTGAGGATAAACCCCTAGAGTACCACAAAAAGACTTGGAAGTGATGCTTGTTCTCTAATAAACTTATTTATATGTATGAAGATTTCATAAATCATTCCAAAGTCAAAAAATTGAAAAATCTAAAAAAAAAAAAAATCTGACAAATCCCAGAAATTGAGGAGGGGGGACGAAAACCAAAATATTAATTTTACACGGCCTTAACTATAGGCTGCGATTTTCTGTAATTTCGTGCCTGGGTTTCCTATAATTTATAGTGGGTACCTGGGCACTCGGGATGGATCAAGTCAAATTGGAATGTAAAATTTGTACTTATTTTCTTTAAATGGTCTCCCGGTACCCGGCCGGTACCTATCGTAAATTACATGTAGGGAACCTTGCTACAAAAATTACCCGAAAATCACACCCTTAGTAGTTTACATGATTTTTGCCTTTAGAACCTGAATGACAATTTTCATAAATTACGTATTGTTGTATAAAAACAATGTTAAAAATTAGTTCCTAGTTTCCCACCCAAAATGACTTTAAGTGCCATGGGCGGTTAATGGAACTAATATGGACTACATGGTATGTATGTATTTTATGAAAAATTGTGATGCCTGGGTACAAAAATTGGATGCATGACCCCCTGAAGGACATCATAAAACAATTGATATTTGTGACATGATCAAGAGGAATGAGTCGCATGTCGGCCCTGGTCAAGAATGAGTTTTACACATTTTTCTCAAGAGGACATACAACTTTTCTTTGTGAAACTACGTCAATTTATCAATCGCTGAAAACAATATCACTATTACCGACATCCGACTCATTTCCCTTGATCGTGTCACATTTGTACTTCAATGGTGTAAATCAACCACAATTTTATGCTGTGTACTTTTGAACACTTGAAAATGACGTCTTACAGTCTTAATATTTTTCTTTTTAAATCTTAAAAAAAAGTTTAAAAAAACCTAATTCCTCATGTTTTTGAAACTGCCATGGGCTTTGAGGCATAACTTTTTTTTAAAGCTTCTGTCCTTCGGGGGGTCGTATATTCGATTTTTGTACCCAGGCATCACACTTGAGCAGGACTTGATTCCCCTTTCCTGGGTATTTTAAAATATGTACCATATTAGTTCCATTAACCGCCCAGGGCATTTTTTTTTACATTGTTTAACTTTTAAAAGCCATCAACAATACGTAAAAAAGGCACAAAATATCAGTGTGTCATATGTTTCAGACCATGATTCAGATCATTTGCATGTGCAGATTATTAACGAATATCACAGTTTGCTTGTTGTAAAGTCATTGGATAGGCACTTAGGGGCATGGGCTTTTAAGGGAATGAAAACTACATTGCATTTCAAGGATATGATTAAGATTATTAAAATTTTCAATCTTCTCTAATTTCTCAAATACAGGAAAATGTACTCTCAATGTTCAACTTGTCTGCAACAGAATCCTCAATGTGGTACGTTGGACAAGCAGCATACACACTCATGGGCGTCATATTTTGCAGGAGAGTTATCTTAAGCTTTTGAAAATGCTGTGAGAATGGATGTAGGGACTCCGCTAATGCTTTAAAACCATGGCTGATGAATCCGATTCAAAACCCACTCACAGAAGCAGAGGAAGAATAAAATAGGTATTGAAATTTTTTTCTATTTTTCCCAATTTTTGGGAATGGGATGATAATCATTCCTCAAATCTGTGAGATTAGAAAATTTTCCCAAAATTTGGCATTTTGCCTTCAAAATAGTGGAAGTTCTTAGAATGCAGGAGGATAACTGGCACCGGGTCGGAGACACTCACTAAAAATGGGTGACAGGAATGTGTGGCTACATTGACCCCCATTTTTCAACTCCCTCTCACGCAACGACCCACCTTTATTTGTTTCACCGAAATCCCTCTCACCCAATGACCCCCTCCTTTGTTTTCCTGTCACCAAAAGACCGCCTTTTTCAAAAATATTGGGAAATTTCTGTCTGAGTGACCTCTGTGTTTTTTCATTATATTTCTTTAAATTAAAAATTTTTTTTTTGTATTTTGACCCAAAAATTTCCCGGTCTAATTGAATGACCCCCTTTTTTGGTAAGATATTCCACAGTCTCACGGAAAGACCCCTTTTCCGAGCAGGCAAATCCCGGGAATAACCTGTGAGGATGGTCATGGATTGGCAACCATGAATGCTTTATGGCATGCACTGTTACAACCAGAACACTAACCCACTAGATCTCTGTGATATCAATTATGCATTCAATTTTTTTTAAATACCTATATTTTTAAAGCAGCAATCAGAAGAGGTTAGAAAAATATGCGGAAATAAATAAAATATTTAGAAATAAAATACAGGCCTATATGTATTGGTAAAAAGCTGACCGTCTATGCTTGAACTTGTCTAGTTTACACTAAAAATATTACCATAAATTCTGTGTAATTATATAAGAATGATTATATATTTTTCTCTCTCTCTCTCTCTTTCATTTGTTTCTAGGTGATACCAGCCTCTAAAGTGAATAAAGTGCCTGTACGCCATGGCAATTGTCGGGTGCTGCATTCTTTTCAACATCAGACTGACTAGTGCTGGAGAATTTTGATGCAACACACTAAAGAACTATTCAAATATCACTTGTGTAATTATTTCATACACTCATATATCAAAGCAGCCAATCAGAAGCGGTTAGAAAAATTTGCGGACTGCATTAATTGTGCGTACTATGCGTAGTGCTTTCGCATGCGTTAGCATCGCATAGGATTGATTAATTTTTCAGGCAGGTTGATGCATATATAGTTGTTTCTATTTTCCAACATTTTTAGTGATAATATTTTTAAAACAGCAAAAATTACAGGTTTGATTTTCTCTTGTGTATCAAATAGGTTAATAAATGCGTATCACTAATTGCTATACTTGTTATTATACAAAATAATGCACTTGCACAGAGATGTTGATGCATCTAATGCACCCCCCCCCCCCTTCGGGGCTTGTGCATTTAGACCCATCAACATCTCAGTACAAGTGCATTATTTCACTCTAACAAGTGATACATGTTTATTACCCTATAATTAAGACCATTAAAGGTTTAAAGTAGAATTAAAGTTGGTTTCCTAAAAATGTTCATATATGAGCCTGACCCCTCAGAAGGGGTGTTTGGTAAAAGTTAGGGGGGATGGGTGCAAAGCTGCACTGCTACCAGAGATAGTTGACATCATGGGCTGCACAAATGACAAATATGCATGATAGCAATTAAATTCGGAGTAGCTTTTGGCGGGAAAAGGTCATCAAACTTTGCATAGGATCAAATTTCAAAGTTACTCGAATTGGGTTGAAAACCATAAATTTCTAATGTATTTCTCTCAGGATTCAGAAAATGTATAGTTTGACCTATCTAGGACCGTAGGACGTACCGTTCTTGAGTTGTAACAGAAAGGTCAAAGGTCACATTTTTGGCTCTATGGTGGTCAAAACATCAAAGTGCTCGGATTTTGCCAAAAGAGGTATCAAATTGTTTGTTTTGATAAAACAATTCAAATAAAGATAAGATTGCAACATCTAGGATGATTTGTTACCTAGAAAACACAGGAAATTGGTAAGGCTTATTGACCTTGACCTATTTACTTACTCCCTCTGTGGAAGACTTTTGAAAATCTTTCAGAGATATGGCAGTGTTTCAATTGGAATAGCCCATTTTTGAGATAAATTGATGTGCATGCATTTGTGACAACTTTTGTGAAACTTTCATGGGATGGTAACGGTAACATGATTGAATTGGGGGGCACTCAACTTAGAAGTGACAGGTATGTGCCTACCAGCTTTGAGTTGGGGCCTATCCTATCGCCTATAAATATTATTTTTAAAAAGGGTAAGGGTCATTGGGTACAAAAAAATTGAGAAAAAAATGGGTCATTTGGTATCAGGTAAAATTTTTCCCATTTTCCCCCCAAAATGTGAAAAACAAGAATTTTAGAGTTCCTAACATTTTTATGGCATTTTTGTGATAAAATTATAAGGGACTCATTGGTTAGCCAAACTTAATGAACGTAGCCCTGTCGATATTTATTATTGAAAAACCTGCTTCTTCCAAATCCAACATTAAATCATCGTGAATTTATCAACTGTTATTAAAGTTTGTTCGGAGCTATATAATTGGCAAAAATTATTTGGTTTTTGTTACTGCACATGTCAATAAAGTCCTAAATTCACAAAAGCATGTGTCAGTCACGCATTACGTGTAGTATTTGTGTTGTGCCCAAGTGCGTGCATGCCAATCTAATGAATCTATATCTGTATGTGATGTTACGGCCCATTTTTTTGCCAATTATAAGCGGAACAAACCTAGATGGATCTTGTGTTGTATTTTGATGAGGCAGTCTTGTACAGACACTGGAAACTGTTTGTTATTATTATCAACAATCATTTTGATATAGCATGTATTTGCTGCTGGTTGCTCTATATACTAGTAGTATTCAAGATTGCAACCAGATTGAAACCACATGAATTAATTAAGTACCAAGTTGTTCTAAACTATAGCAATAAAACTGAATAAATGTTGATGCATTAATATACAAGTTTCTTGTGACCATTTTATGTAGAAAGTGCATCTGTAGGTCAGTCAGGCACCCTTCGATGTACCCTTAATCCATTTGACTATCTCCTGCTATCCTTTATACCCGGGTTTATACCCTTTACCATGTAATCTTCACCAAACCCTTAAGGGGGTACTACACCCCTGACCAATTCTGTGCATAGTTTTGCATTTTTCTCAAAAAATATAGCGCATTGGTGACAAGTAAGATATGTATGGGGCAAGGACTACAACTACTGTACTGAAAATTCAGCAACTCAAGGGAAGTAGTTATTGATTTATTGATCAAATATTGGTTTTCCCTCATTTTTGACTGTAACTCCACAACTGTTGTCTATGCTGAAGTTTAAATTTCCAGTGCAGTAGTTGTAGTCCTTGCCCCTATAATATACAAAATATCTTACTTGTCACCAATGCGCTATAATTTTTGAGAAAAATGCAAAAATAAGCACAAAATTGGGCAGGGGTGTAGTACCCCCTTAAGCCTAACCTCATTCCTTCAACTTAACCATGTACCCAATATGCGGTGGAATTAGCAGGGGGGGGACACGTCCGGTCCCCGGCCCGCTAAATTTTTACAAAATCATAATACAAGTTATAGACCCTAAATTACTTGATAGGTTGGAACCCAGAGAAATATTGCTACTTAAAAAATCCTAGCAATGCATATACATCCCTGGCTGTCCTATAGAAGCAAAAGTAATTAAAATTTACAACTTTATCCAGCTTTGATTTTTTTAGTAGCAGCATTTCTCCGATTTCCAACCTTGAATAACAAGTAATTTTAGTGTAACTTTTTTTTCTTCTTTTTTTTGGGGGGGGGGGGGTACCCGAATTCCCACCCAAAAATTCAATCGGGTACCCAAGAACATAATTAGCCGTTAGGTGAGACTAGAGCATAAGGTTTTTTGGTGTTACTGTTAACAAATTTTGTTATGATGAGAAAACAGACATTTTGATGAGAAACAGCCAAAAAAAAAAAAAAAAATTGGATGAGAAAAAATTGCTGTTTGTGGACTGTGGAGAGATAAGATTTTCTCATCGTAGTGTGTTTATCATTATTTCTTTTTTTCGTTTTCATCGTTTCACATCAAAATGTCTGTTTTCTTATCCAAAACTTCATCTACTGCATCTAGTACTTGGCCAGTACTCTCCATAACGGAGGAACTGACATACTTCACTTTGATGATGAGACAGAACATAATTCACATAGAGGAACTTGAACCCAAAAGTGGGATGGCTTTTTTAATAGGCCAATCAAATTAAGGAAAATCAGGGTTTAACCCAGCACTAACTGCAACATAAACCATTTAATCGCCATTCATTTCAGAAAAGTATAGGCCTATTAAAGAAAATATCAAAAGTCCAAGTAGTGGAACAGTGCCTAATTTGCATAAATCCAAAATCCACTTATGCAGGGGAGAAATTTCAAAGTTGGTCAAATCTTGTTAGAAACCATACCAATATTTTGCTCTCATCATAAGGATACAGAAAAAGTATGTTTTGTCCAGTCTCTGACATGGAGTTCTTGCGTTATAGGCAAATAGGTCAAAGGTCAAATTTTGGGTCCACAGTCGTTTACAATGGAAATATGCTCCAATTTTAATCCAACTGGTCTCAAGTTGTTCCTTTGGCAAAAAATAAATCAAAATGAGAAAAGTTGCATTGTTTTGGATGTTTTGTTTTAACATCATAAAATAGGTCAAGGTTAATGGAATTTGATCTTCTTTGCCATGTTACCAGGGTAACAAATCACTTGAGATATGGCAAACAATTCTTTTTATTAAATGCTTTTGCAAGCGGAACAATACGAGACCATTTTTTTTCAAAATCGGAGAATATTTCATTTTTTCCTCTGTAGAGTCCAAATTTAGACATTTATCCTTTTCCCCTTAAACTCAAGAAATGTACATCTGAGATAGGTCAACTATACTATTTCTGAATCCTTATGACGAGAGGAATACATTGGTGTGGTTTTTAGCAAGATTTGACCAAATTTGAAATTTCACCCCCTGCATAAGCGCCGAAGCGGCTATTTTGGATTAATGCAAATTAGGCACTGTTCCACTACTTTTTTGGGGGACTTTTGATATGCTTTTGTGTTAGCTTTTAGGGAGATGGATGCATGCAAAATGGATTCTGTTGCAATTAGAGATGGGTGATTTTGTTAATTTGATTGGCCTATAACCCTAAGCAGTTTTTATACCAATAGAGTGTACAGGGTGTATCAAAATGATTGGTACCGGGCTATGTGACATTTTCAAAAATATATCAAAAATATAAAATTGCTAATTAATATAGTTTTTGTAATATAAATAGAAAGGGGCATATATTAACTTATTGATCTATTAATCTGAAGTTGATAGGTTGATGCATCTGGGAGCTATTGTCATTTAAGCGAAGATCGACGTAATCATGGTTTTACTTACACAACACAAGATGAATAGGTTCACTGCTTGAACCATTTATTGCATACATACTCTTCTTTCACCCCACCTAAATTATTCAAGTCAATAATATTACTCTCAAGCCATAAATATTGTTTATTACATCAATATATATTATGAATGAAGGAAAATATTAAACATTTCCATGATTTTCAACATATCATCCTCACAAGGTATTTGCAGTAAAATAGAGCTTTGAAAATGGTGCGCTACTGATCCAGCGTTACGATGAAAAGTGTAAAAACACCTACTTTCCTTTAGAATCATGTAACTTCTGAATAGAATGAGCTATCTTTATGATCTAAAATTTTTAGAGAAGATAAAACTACTATAATTACAAATATTTAAACAATTAACCTCAAACTGGCACAAAAAATAGTAAAAAAATTCGGCAAAAACGAGAAGTCTTCGGTACCAATCATTTTGATACACCCTGTATGTTATCAAAAACACTAAAACACACAAAACATAATGCTACTTCAAATCATAAGTACATTTTGGAAATCATTTTATTTATTGCATAAACAAACGTTCACTACAAACCTGCTTCACATTTTGATTGTTATGATAACCTTTAAGAGGAAGCCCCACCAGAGCAGTTCTGGGGTGAACCAAATCTGCCATGTTATCAAATTTTAATTTGATTAAAATCAGTGACAAGGTTATCTCTGAATTTGACAGGTGCTAATTTATGTTTTAATGTTATTGCATTAGCACCTGTCAAATTCAGAGATGACCTTGTCACTGATTAATTTGATTGATTTGGTTCACCCCAGAAGAATCAGAACCCCACTTGTGGGTTTACGACTTTACGCTAAACACGCTCTCAAAATGTTACAACTGCCGTTCTTCTCTGCCAAAAACTGTAGCCATTCACCCAATTTCATGTTTACGCCACAAACTGCGCCAAATCGGGGCAATGCGAAAGGTCTTTGTTGGCGAAGCAAAGTGTTGCATTGATGATCAAGCATAATTCCAGTGCACATATGTGCTCATGTCTTATTGCACAATTTGTGTACAATTACGTAGTGCTTGTTTTCACCGGCATGCAATGTGCCGAATAAAAGTATACATGCTGAGACCCAGGCATGTATCTTCAATTCTTTCACCTGATGGTAGATAGTCCTTAAAAAATGGGACTCTTGTCTGGACTCGAGTCCTCATACAAGGATAATATTCCGCCGAGTTGTTTCAAGACCACATGAATGTAAATTGCTGTATAAAACCTTTGTACTTTCATGATGTTGACAGGGGACAAGGACAGGTGGAACTCACAATTTGTAGGCCTAGGCCTACGATACATACATGGTGGAATTATCATTAATACGGTGTCATTGTATGCACCTTGACCACATCGCAAAAATACACTTGCGTCAAAGATTTACAGCAAAACAATTATGTTAAAATTGACATTTGGGTTCCAGGCGAAAATCATGTTTTAAAATACTAAGGCTGTGATTTTTGGGTAATTTTGTGCCAGGGTTCCCTAATTTACGTCGGGTACCTGGATACAAGTATTAGGTATCACCAGGGACCATGTCAAAGGGAGTGCAAAATTTGCACTTATTTTCTTTAAATGGTCTCCTGGGTACCCCGGTACCTGCCGTAAATTACATAGGGAACCGGGCACAAAACTACCCGAAAATCACAGCCTTAGTATTTGACATCATTTTGGTTTTAACCAAACAGTAATTAGCAATGATATTTATTGAAAATTTCCAGGTCTGCAAAATATTTTACTTCAACAAGTTAAACAACAGCTTAATTTGTTTAAATTTAACTCTTGCCTCTTGCAATTGGGTTTTGTGGCTACTTATAGGACCACAGGTACCAAAATGGAGACATGAAAACACAAAATAATTTTTTTTCTATAATTCAATTTAATTCACAATTTTTCATCATTTTTTTACAATTCTCCCTATTTTCTGTCACCGTGAGTAAAATTTAGTCTATTATTGTTAACCCAATTTTTTTTCACCAACACCTTCCATGTACCGACGGCCTTACATGTACCTGACGGCCACGAAGAGCGGGGGCACCGCCCCTGGCCCCCTACCCCACTGTCTCACGCCACTGTTATTATTGCACTTACCTGAAGATGCATTCATACATTACAATTTTTTCAATACCGGTAATATAACATTTGTAAGTTATTAGTCCATCTTAAAGATAGTCAGATAAAATGCCATTTACTTCCAATTAGAGATAATTCATTTTGTCTGATCCTTACTGATTTTTGCTGAGTGATGGTGCATAACATCAACACCAATTTATAGTGTCTTTAAAGAAATTTGTAATAAAAATGTAGATTGCATAATCATCAAGAATATGCTCAGTCTCTTGAGTCACAAATTGTGTTGTTTTTCCTGAAACTACGGTAGCCATAAGGTCGATTTTCAAAGCATTCCCCTGTAAAACATACAAAAAAAATAAGAACGTATTAACAAGTATGAATTGAATAGACGACATTTTGACATGTAAATAAGTTTCAGCTAAAATTAGCTGGCACTCAACTTGGTCTAGCTACAACCCTGTTCAGCTATTATGCAATCTTACATACCTGGATGAAATCTGCCAACACAAATGTAAAGTGATGAATTTACTGAATGAAACTGACCAACTTTAGAAGGTACATCATGATCACACACACACATTACATTTGTATTTTGTACTGAAGTCTCTTTTAATCTACATTTGTACAGATGTTGCCAATTAATTTCAGATTGTTTATCCCTAGTTCAATATCGCGGCAAATTTCCACCACCTGGGCTTGAACCCGGGACCTCTCATGCACCAAAGGCAAGTGCCCCAACCATTAGGATAGACTCGCCTTATGTTTAAAAGATCACAATTTGAATTTCAATAGTAAATTAAAATAAAACTTACAAGAAGAAAGTTTTTTTTCTGTGGATCTATATAACACACAGCCAACCTCCCTTAGAATTTTATCCCAATTTTCAAACATTCTTCATTTTTGATTTCACCATTAATTACATGTACGGTCAGGGGCGTCGCTAGACCAATATGATTCGGGGGGTGTACAGTATGGTTTGCCGACGGAAATTTTTTGTAATTTGTTGACCCAAATTTTTTTCAGCCAGGACGCCGCTCAGAAATCTAAAAAGTGTGGGGGGGGGGTTTGGTTGGAGTCAAAAAAAATTGCACAATTTTTTTTAAACTAGTAAGTACTACATGTATACCATTCACAGTATGTCTATTACATTACAACACACTTTCGTAACACATTAATCTGTTACATGCCTCTAACAATTTGCCGACAATCACAGATACCTTTGACTACATTTGCCGACAGTCACATGGTTTTGCCGACGGCAGTCAAATTTTGCCGACAAAATTGGGTATTGGGGGGTGTCACACCCCTCCCCCCATCTACTACCCTCTAGCGACGGCCCTGTGTACGGTACATATAAAGTCCTGATTTTTCTGCTGTTTTGTGCTAGGGTTTGCTGTTTGGCATTCACAACTCTACATGCACTTACCATTGACAGATCCACTGTGTCTTCACAGACTCTTCATAGAAATCAAACCAAAATCCATTTGACACATTGATAACCTGCATCAACTGTGAACCAAAACAAACCAAGCATTTGATTAGTAAAAGAAATCAAACTTTATAAGGGACAGCTTCAAAAGTTGCCCACTGGTTTCACCCAATTTACATACAATCATCCCCGCAATGTTGACACCTGGATGTGGGTTTCTGACCAAATTAACCTCATATTTGGTCATTTTAGCCCTAAAAGTGCAATTTTTTGAGGGCTATGTGCAAATTTATTCCATTTTTGCACCATATTTCACCAGTTTAACCTCAAAACTCTATCTATACCCTTTTTCACCCTGATGTGGCAGTGACGTCAGTGTGCATTTCATTGAGCGCAGCTTCAAATCACTAGCGTTCACTTGAAACACTGACGTACATGCGCATGTGGTTAGCGCATTGATGCACAAATAAAATATACAACACGTTGACTTCACTGCCACATCAGGGAAAAAATGTTAAAACTTCAAATTTGCACACGATAGTTTGATGAGTCTTACGTTCATAAAGACCATCACCAAAGTTTTACCGGTACCGGTACATTACTATAATTGGCTGTGTTTACTTCCAAACTTCCAATGTATCATGCTTCATTGATTTCTACTAGAATTTGACAGCTTCAGACTCTAGCCTCAAATGCAAAGCTACCGTATCTGTGTTTCGGTCACAAATGCTGCAAAGCTATGCAGTAAATTACGCAGTTTATGCACGCCATGTCAAAAGGAATTAACACATTGCTAGGCGCACACAAATGCATGAGTGTCTTAATACGTGACGCACGATACGCTATAGACATCCATGCTTCGCAAACAAACTAAGTTCACATAGAAATTACTATGGGTACAAACTAGGGTACAAAACATCAGGCTTTGCCATTTGAAATTTGAGCTTTTAATCGCTCTCTCAGGAGAGCGAGTTATGTAAGCTATCCACCAGTGGATCTTCTGCGACCCCTACGCAGAACTTCCGATAGTGGATTAACTGCGCACGATAGACGCAGGGAATCCACAGTTGGATTTTCGGCGCGTAATGCGAGACACAACCCTCCATATATAGGCGCCGGTGGAGTATTTCTGCGCTGATCGCAGGATATCCACTAACGGATTTTGTGCGCAGAATCTCCACTCCGTTATATAGTGCAGGTGGAGTATTTCTGCGCATGGTCGCAGGGAATCCAATGATGGATTTTTGGCGCACATGCGCAGAAACTCCCCTCCGTAAATAGCGCCGGGCCCGGTGGAGTATATTTCTGCGCACAGTCGCAGGGAATCCTCTGACGGATTTTCGGCGCACGATATAATCTGAGACAAATAATTTATACAGGCCTACCCTAGAATTACAATATTACTTTCGGCGCACGTACGGCTAACGTATGCACGGTACACTGAATATCTGCATTTTTTTCCATTTGTGCATATTAGTGCTGGTGGAGTATTTCTGCGCATGGTCGCAGGGAATCCACTGACGGATTTTCGGCTCACGATGTAAACACAATAGGCCCAAATAGAAAATATACCCTAGAAAGAGTAGTAATTCAAGAGAGTCACATCATGCGACGAAAATCAGTCGGTGGATTCCCTGCGACCGTGCGCAGAAACACTCCACCGGCGCTATATGGAGAGGAGTTTCGGCGCACGTGCGCCAAAAATCCGTCAGTGGATTCCCTGCGACCGTGGGCAGAATTAGTCCACCGGCGCCTATATACAGAGGGGAGTTTCTGTGCATGTGCCCCGAAAATCTGTGAGTGGATTCCCTGCGATCGTGCGCAGAATTACCCTGGCGCCTATACATGGAGTGTTGTTTCAGCGCATGTGGATTCCTTGCGTCCATCGTGCGCAGTTATCGGAAGTTCTACATAGGGGTCGCAGAAGATCCACTGGTGGATAGCTTACATAACTCGCTCTCCTGTAGCACTCAAGGAGAGCGATTAAAAGCTCAAATTTCAGCTTTATTTGAGGGGAGTGATGAGGAGCTATCGTTCTCTCCTCAAACGCGAAACAGCTCAAACGGCAAAGCCTGAAACATCAATACGAGCACAACTTGAAAAGAAACGGCTAGCAGACAGTTCTTGCTGTACGTGTGAAAGCTATCGGTCTGATCGGTGGAACAATATTCATGGACATGGCACTCATTGGCATTGTCAGTTCAAGAGTACAGCCAGCATTGGCCAGGGCCAGTCGGCATGCCTATAAAAAGGCTATATTTTACTCTCGCAATTAATTGCTTAAAAACTTCACAGTCCCTAACATTTTGGTGAGAACGGTAAACTGTTTAGGCAAAAATATAGGCTTATTCAATAAAATACTCTGCTGTGAAAACACTAAAAAGACAATTCCATTAAGCTTGCATGCATCCCTATACATTTACATAGGGTTTCTTGTGCCTCCACTGACGCGATTTTAATGCCTTAAAATTTCATCTTTACTGACATTTTTATGAGCAGACAAAAGCACCTAGGTAAAATAATGTCATTTACTTACAGAAAAATGAAGAAAAATCCTCAATTCATACATATAAGCCATGATTTGAGGCAATTTACTCACCATTTTCACTTTTGTGTGACATTGAAAAAGCGGCCATCTTGGTTTTCTTCTCTGGATGACCAGGGATGACCAAACTCATGAATATGCAAATTAGCTTCTTCAAGAAATACATGGTATACTGTTAAACTATTTAAGAGGAATTGAGATAAGATTAATCTTATCCTAAGATGAATTATATGTCTTGACTTAAGATGAATTGCCTAGGAATCCTTCTTAAATAATACTTAAGATTAATCTTAAATAGAAGCTTTATGAAATAGGACCCTGGATGCCATTAATTATTGCTGCCCACCCAGTAAATTATTTTCCCTAATTTGAGGGCAAAAATAGATTAAATTGCCAACCCAGTAAATTATCCTTATACCTCCCTGCAATCCCCATGCATATAAAAGGCCTACAATTTCAATTTCGCTTTTTAACCAACTTTTAACCAAAAAAATAAAAGAGATCAAGACAACAATGTTATATACAGTGGAATCAGAAAAATTTTCCTTGATTTCTTTACTAGTTCAGACTCAAACACTATATTCTCAATTAACTTTAAATCCAGAAAACAAGTTAATTGGGCCACTTTTTGGCAGTTTTTTTTTTTTTTAAATGTCTTTGGGTGTCTTTCTTCCATGGTACAATCCATCTGCGAACAAATTAACTATGCGTAAATGTCACCATTGTCATAGCTGTATACTATATATAGCATGTCCAAAAACAATGACAGGAAAATCAGGAACAACAACAACACTTAATAGGAATTTCATCACTATACTACTTTTGCATGTCAAACAGTATAAACTTGTTTTTTGGGCTCTAAACATATATTTTTAAGCAAAGCCAGAAGCAGGGTATTTCAAAATCAAATAATTATAACCACCATACCATGTTCTTTATATAGATTTTGTACCAGGATTTTGTATTTACTTCATCAGATAATTTATTATAAATTTTAGTATGCACTGTAAAATAATTTTACAGTGCATGTGTAAATAATGTTTATACTGTGTAGTATGGCTAACATGTAAATACTAGCAAGTACACAGCCAGTTCAAATTTCCCACTTTTAACTACAAAAGATCAAATAGGGCGAGCTAGGGGCCAGAGGTTAACATGGTAACATGATAATGGAATGTGTGTGTACACTGCCATTAAAGGTGCACTAGTTATTATATTAACAGTCTTTAATAGTGTTTTTAAAAGTCCATAAGCTATCTAATCATTGATTATTGTGTAAACTATGAGTTATAAAGGGGAAAGAAGAATAATTTTATTTAAAATGGATAATGGAGAAGCAATAAGCATGGAGCTGCATGGTAAGAAGCTGTTACACTGTAGCGTTTGTGATACAGTGGGGCCTAGTCAGTTGCAAATCTGAGTATGAGACCACATGAACCCTAGGCTTTTATTATTTGAGGCCTTATCTACACTGAAGTCTGAAGTGAAGATCCTGTTATGCCAAAGCTTAGCCTCAACCAGCACAAACTAAAACCCCAAAGCTCAAAAAAGGGTCGGTGCTCTGTGTGGTTTAAAATGTAGATCATGAAGCTGAAGTCTCTACTACTGTTCTGAGGCACACGTCTACCCCCATTGGGAGTTTCACCATTAGGTCAGCCATATATGCCTCAGCACAGACCCTGGAATCCTGTTCACTACATATAGCAACTAGCTTGTAATAGGCCTATAGATAACATAATAATGAGATCGAATTGCCTTTTTAAGGAAAGATTTTATGTTGGAAATTTTCATGCCAACTAGGCATACATATTGTTTTGGCTAATTTCTACAGTTCAATCCAAATTGTTCCAAACTATTCCGATAACTCTATCTTGTTCCGACTAATTCTGATAACTCCGGATTGTTCCAACTAATTCCTCTAACTCCGCATTGTTCCGACTAACTCCATTAAGTCCGGATTGTTCGATAACTCCAAATTAATCCGACTAATTCCGGATTATTCCGACTAATTCCGATAACTACGGATTGTTCCGACATATTCTGATAACTCCGGATTGTTCCGACTAATTCTGGTAACTCCGGATTGTTCCGACTAATTTCGTAACTCCGGATTGTTCCGACTAATTCGGTAACTCCGGATTGTTCCCACTAATTTCGATAACTCCGGATTGTTCCGATTAATTTTGATAACTCCAAATTGTTCCGACTAATTTCAACTAACTGCGGATTGTTCCAAATAATATCGATAACTCGGAATAAGTACAAATAAATATTGCAATTCCGATAACTCCAATATCGGACTCCGAAATCGGAATTAATACCCTGTCGTGGGGCCTTTTTAGCCAATTCTTTACCAAAGCTTCAATATCTACATTGTATTTTATGTGCCCTAACACAGTAATTGTCATCTAAAGAAAGCTCATAATTATATTCTTATAACTCCAAAAGTCTAGGCCTTAAGCTGAATTCATTCTACATTGCCGAGCGATAGCGATTGGCTTTTTAGCCAATTCTTCACCAAAGCTTCAATATCTACATTGTATTTTATGTGCCCTAACACAGTAATTGTCATCTAAAGAAAGCTCATAATTATATTCTTATAACTCCAGTAGTCTAGGCCTTAAGCTGAATTCATTCTACATTGCCGAGCGATAGCGATTGGCTTTTTAGCCAATTCTTCACCAAAGCTTCAATATCTACATTGTATTTTATGTACCCTAACACAGTAAATGTCATTATTATTAAAGACACAATGTCGCCAGCTATTGGCAATTCTTCACGAAGGCTTCCAATATACATGTCAGTATACGCCGTAGAAGTGACGTAGTTAATCGGATTAACTACCATAGTAATAGATGAATACAATATTGACTATACCGCACTGCACTACAACGTTCACGCGGTACCGATGCATTGAGCCATAGATGTCAAAAAAAGGCTGACCACTCGCACCTGTAAGATAAGTATCTTTGAAAAGAGCGGTATTGTATTCAATCTAAGTTTGCTGACATACACAGGTGATTAGTGCAATTTGCTTGTAGTGCAGGGTGGTATATTCAAAAATTGTATTCATCTATTGCTATGGTAGTTAATCCGATTGTGACGTCACTTCTACGGCGTATTAATGTGCCCTAACACATTGTCATTATTATTAAAGACGCAATGTCGCCAGCTATCGACAAATTTGTTTTCACCAACGGAAAATTCAAAGTGTAATAGTTATATACCTGGCAGAGGGGGCGCGCTCACCATCCGCATAATATTTGTCCTTCATATTTCCATTTCACCTACATTCTTCATAATAAGAAAAGTTATTTTATTTACAATGGCAGATTACAGATGATCTAAAGAAAGGTCATAATTATATTCTTATAACTCCAGTACTTTAGGCCTAAGCTGAATTCATACTACATTGCCGAGCGATAGCGATTGGCTTGTAGCCAATAAGGTAGAGCGCTTGTTGTTGCTTTAGGAAGAGCATGCTACCTGATTGGTCAAATACCAATCCCTCATCGCTCAGCTAGTATAAATTCAGTTTTAGCTGTTTCCTTCAGATGGTGTGGGCAGGCTCGTAACCAGTGCCTTTTCAGTCAAAAAAGAGGTCCAAATTTTGAAGAAAAAAAAAGGTCCACTTTTTCAATTTCCGCCCATACTGTTTGTTTTTCTTCAAACTCTGACCCCCCCCCCCTACCCCTAATGGTTAAGGCCTGGGTGTCCTTAATCAAATCAACACAGGAAGACGTAAAATCAGTGGGATTATCGTTTTTCAAACAAATGTGCAAAATTGTCAAAATTGAGAGTTTTCTCACAAAATAAGAAGACATTTTTAATTAAACAAGTTTAAACGGTATTTGAATGCTGTTTTATGTGATCAGTGTAGTTTGACATTGTCTTTTAGGTACACTTTTTTTTAAATGGCAATTTCTGGTATAATTGTTTCCAAAAATTGGTAAAATCTGTTTGTTTCTAAAAGGGATTTTAATCCACTTGTGTTCGAAAATAAAGAAATAAAGTGAAAATACAAAAAATTAAACCAAACCGGTTTATAGCGCAAGAAGAAGCAAGAAGCGCAACATCCTTATTTTAAAGAACGTTGGTTTACTATACAAAGTGGATTTAATCCATTTTAGAAACAAACTCATCATATGACCTTCGACCTCACACGCGTGAATGTACATAGGGTCATTGCGTACAAAAGTCCCATTCAAATCTATCGGAGCCGCTGTGGGGAAATTGATGAGAGAAGCAATGGTTAATATTATTGGCAAAAGATTCAAATTTTCTGCCACCTCCCCACACCTGCCCCCCCCCCCCACACACACACACACACCCACACCACACCCCTGCATTACTATCATTACCGAGGACCTTGACAAGTTAGCCATTATTCCGAGTCTTTTACTTTGGCACTTCCAGATATATAAAAAAAGGCAACACTCTTGGTATTTTACCCTGGAACTACGAAGGGGTGGGGGCCGTTGGGCGTGGGGTTTTACAACCTCCTAAGATTTTTTTATCCTTTTATAGAGGAGACCCATATAATACGTTACTACCAAATATAACGGTATAATTGAAAATTAGGGGGAGGGGTGTTACAAAAATGGCTCAGTAGTTCTAGAGTTAATCTGGGTGAAAATGATTTTGGACACTGTATTTGAGATTAAACGTTTGGAAGACTTCCTAGGAACAACAGAAGAAATATAGCAGCGTTGAGAGCGTTGTAATAGTTGGATAGATGGACCCAACGAAGACTTGTTGGGGTTAACATATAAGTACCGCATTTCGATCACATATATAAAGTCGTGTTCACATTTTGAGTTACACCCGGCATTCACTTCTGGTCGGAGTAAACATCAAACACGCGATATGTAATTCCTTAAGTTCCGACCCACAAAAGGTCAAACTTACACCGGGTGCCAGGCGTACTTACGCCTGGCGGGAGATACATCGTCGGACGCCTGGCGGAACTTACGTTGACCATCGTTCACACTGTCACTACTCCTGGCAGCACCTACCGCTACTCCTAGCAACTTGCGCCGACCAAGTTCAAACGGGCGTATGTCCGACAATGTGAGCACAGTAGCTGTGACCCTGCCCCTCGGCGCATAGTAATTGATCATTTGCACTTCAAGGACGCGTGTTTAGGTCCTCGGTGTGCATAAGGCGGGGAGGGCGAGTTAACGCAGCGGTAGTTCCCTCGCTTTGCCCTGAAGTCCCGGGTTCAAGCCCCGGGGCGGCCCAAGGACTCATGTGCACTTGATTTATCACGATTCCATGCTCGCTCTCGCGGGTTTTCTCCGGGATCTCCGGTTTCCTCCTGCTTTCAAAAAAATCTGTGATTAGTTGTTTGGTTATCAAAACTTCCTTCACCCAATGGAATTTGGGGAGCTGCACAGATAATTGGTGGATGTTACAATCTAAGTGCGGATAGGTCTGCGCCTGAGGTTTGGCTGCAACTGGCCTAGATGATGCGATCTGATTGTGATGATTCACCATGGCAGCGAAATTACAGCGCTTTGAATCCTTCAAGATCTAGCTGGAAAAAGGCGCTATATAAATCCGAAATTTATTTTATTTTTTATTTTTTATAAGGTCCTCGTTGTGTGATATGTTATCATGTGTATGTCCTCGGAAGTAAAAGTAAGGCACCACCACACAGACCCCGACATACATCGAGGAGCTACATCGGAGCTCATGTTAAAGTCCCCTTTCCCAACTTGATCGTTTGGCGGGGAGAAACATGGATTACAGTGCTCCACCGAACAGTATTATACTAAATACTGGGGTGATACCTCACCATAAGTGGTCACTTGAAGTCATTTTGCAAATAATTTTTTTACGAACCATGAGCACCCATGACTGGGACGCATTATACGCACCGCGTAATATTTTAATAGTATTATATGTGACCAGCTCCAACAAAACCCGGAACAAGTCGTCAGACATGTTTTTGAGTTATGGGCCTTTAAAGATGACATTCCCATAAAAAATGAAATTTTGGAACAATTGTTTCATGGTATTTTGACTGTAGGACTAAGTGGACTTTCAGATCCTTGAAAGTATTTATTAAACAGAGGTTTATTTAATCAATAAATAACAGTTGAACTATCAAAATCCCTATTCAAGCCTATGTAAGGCAGGAAACTAATTGGCCCATACTCAGAATAGCAATTTGGAAAAATATCAAGGTATCATTTTGCAAAATTATCCATCTTGAAAAGTATTGATGCTATTTATTTTGCTATCATTTTAAAGTTTATTATCTAGCGCTTAAATTTTGTATTCAAATCATGAAATGTTAAAATTGCGACTTATTCCTGGTTTTGTCAGAGCGGGTAATGTAAAAATCAACATAGCAAAACATCAGACCACATACCTTTAATATATCGAAGGCCATATAAAAATTAAGTCTAGGTTCTCGTCCCTCCGTTTCAATTTCTGGGATTAACCTGATTTTTGTATAGATTTTTCCAAAAATATGAGACTTTAGTGAAAGTAAACACAGATAACAACGATCGCTTCCTAATCTTTAATGTTTTATCTCTTTGAATCTCACATATCTCACTAAAAAAAAGAAAAAAGGGCCTCCTCGAGCACTATTGGAAAGACCGAAAACTATAATAATGTAAAATTTACATTGAAGAAGAAAAAACGAACACAAAAAAAACCATATAAAAACAAAAATAGACCTCCATCCTTTAATGAAAATCCTCCGGACGAAAATCAAGCAATTTATTTTGTGACTTGATGTGAAAAGCGATTTTCACATCCAAAAAATATTGCAACTTTTTGCTATTTAAAAAAAAAATAATAGTAACCCTCATTGCAATGTTTTCTCATTTTCAGTTCTGGAACCTTTGTATGCAGTATTTTCTTATTACCTATAAATAAAAAATGAGCTGTTGGGACTGCTTATCCAAACAGATAAATTCAAATACAATTAGTGGCATGAGTTTCGATCCTTGCAAGAGGGAAGCAAATTGTTAATTTGTTAAATCCTCAAATTCATTCTTGGTTGAAATATTGGTCGATCCTAAATTGATGACTTCTTGAATTTATCAATTCATTTCATATTGTTATTAATTTCAGATTTTTACATCTGGTAACCAAAGGCAATAAAAGTATTTTTCTGAATTCGACAGTCAGACATTATTATAAGCCGCTGAACCGGAAACATTTTGGGCAATTTGGTTCATCAAAACGTATTATATTCATCATGATTAGTAATTCTTTTTCAATTGAACTTTTTATATGTCAGAACCAAAAAATCACGGAAACTTCACACATTTGGGGGCCACCCCCCACCCCCTAATAAAAATGTGCCACTGTATGTTTACTATCTATGATGGATCAAAACAAAACAAACAAATCAATTTCAAGCCCATTTTTTTTTAAATAATATTCCTTGTTTCGTGAATTATATGTTCCATATCGGTCAGCAGACAGCGCAGAACTCGGTACCTTACGGTGCGTCACTTGGGGTTGTGGTGGGAGACTGCCATGGTTTTTTCCCCTCAAAACATTTCAGGAATTGGATGGTATTTTAGCACAAACAAACAACATACCCAGTGCCTATTTTCTGGAAGGATGATACCCCGTAGCCTATATTTCTGGACGAGCTCCATTAAAGGGGCATTACGTGATCCACAGCCTCATCCCCCACTTTTCTCAAAAAAGTTGAGATTTTTATACCACAGGAAAGCTCTGGCTAACAAGCAATTTCTTACAAATTAATATTTAAAAATATCGTAAAATTTGAATCTGGCCTATGGAGCAGTGTAATACACATAATCATGCATAACTTGCTTGTTTTTTTCCCTCAAAACATTTCAGGAATTGGATGGTATTTTAGCACAAACAAACAACATACCCAGTGCCTATTTTCTGGAAGGATGATACCCTGTAGCCTATATTTCTGGACGAGCTCCATTAAAGGGGCATTACGTGATCCACAGCCTCATCCCCCACATTTCTCAAAAAAGTTGAGATTTTTATACCACAGGAAAGCTCTGGCTAACAAGCAATTTCTTACAAATTAATATTTAAAAATATCGTAAAATTTGAATCTGGCCTATGGAGCAGTGTAATACACATAATCATGCATAACTTGCAAACACAACTTCAGAATCAATTGAAATTTTGGAAATGAACTTTTTTCATGGATATCTACTGAAAAAAATGTCATAAAAAGAGAATGCTAGAATCACAAAATACTCCTTTAAATGCTACCGTCAATTTTCAGGATTTGGACAGGTACATGTTTACATAATTCTCTGAAAATTTTGCAAATAAAAAGGCATTAATCACCAATTTCCTAGTATATCTAACCAAGTTCTCGCGTAAACGCCTGATGACACTCTTAATTAATATCTCTCAATTTGAGACAATATGAATGCAGAACTCTGGTACTACAGGCCACAACTTACAGGGGGAGGAGGCTAGGATTTGAACTTTGAGTCAGATTTTGCTTAACATTTCTGGAATTGGATGATATTTTAGCATAAAAAAGAGCAACATTCTAGGGGGTGATACCCCATAGCTTATTCCCAGGACAATCATCCGTAAACGCTAGCCTAGATAATATAACTCAGCATCCGAAAGTCTGCGTGGCACATCCACGTGCAACATTTTTCAAAGAAACCCCTGGATTCAAACAGGAGGAGGGCGGGAATTATTTTAAAAAAATTAAAACAAAACAATTCTATATTCTCCGGAAGGGAAGGTGGTATGAAGGTCAAACAAGCACCAAAATGTGTATTTTTACCCACACTATAATATCATGCCAATAACTAAATTTCAGTCAGAAGTGGATGTAAGGGCTTTTGAAACAGAGCTCTTCATAATTATGTCCAAAGAGCGATGTGCAAAAATTGTACACACATACGCATCATTGAGATCTTGGTATAAGACTGTAGTAAAAAAGTTTTAATTTGATAATACTCGGCATGGATAAAAATGACAATTTATGTCCAAAGAGCGATGTACGCATATACATCATTGAGTTCTTGGTATATAAGACAAGTAAAAAGGGTTTTTTTAATTTGATAATATAATCGTGATTAGGGGAAAATAGGACTATTAACTGATTAAGTTGCAGCCATTGACGTAAACAGGTTAATTTACAGGAGATAGTGTTACATTGGCTACAAGTGAGATAATTAACAAACATATTATGGATGATTTGCAATCAATCATAAAGTGACGTGTAATTTTAATTTCCCTTAAAAGCCTTTAATATTTGATCTTTTTAAATAAATTATATTAATTTTGTCAACACCCCTCTGACACCCCTCCCCCAGGGGGAAAGACTTCTCTGACTCCCCTTCCACCAGGGGGTAAACACCCCGCTGATTCCGCTCAACAGTGGTAACACGCCTCTGACTCCTTCTCTCACAGGTAGGGTCGTATAAAATTAATGTTTTGGTTGTTGTTTAGAGTATTTTGATGAATTAATGGGGGGGGGGGTTTTTTTTTTTTTTTTCAAATGTGAGATTCTGAGGGATAAACCCCCTAGAGTACCACAAAAAGACTTGGAAGTGATGCTTGATCTCTAATAAACTTATTTGTATGTATGAAGATTTCATAAATCATTCCAAAGTCTAAAAAAATTGAAAAATCTAAATAAAAAAAAAATCTGAAAAATCCCAGAAATTGAGGAGGGAGGGGACGAGAACCAAAATATTAATTTTACACGGCCTAGAGGGCAACACACCACTGACTTTCACTCCCCTAGGGGAAATACCCCTCTGACTCCTCATCCCCCAGGTTCATCAGTTTTGTTAGTATTTATCCTATTTTGAGTACAAACACAAATATATTACTCTATTATCCCCCCCCTCGGTATGATCAAGCCATATGCGCCTGTGCTGATCAAACTAGCAAACAAATTCTAAACTATAATCAAGGGAGCGCCGGCCCAGATACAGACAAATGACAACGAGTGTCGTACCGGGCAAACATTTGCTCATTGTTGCACCCATCACCCCCTCGGTATGATCAAGCCATATGCGCCTGTGCTGATCAAACTAGCAAACAAATTCTAAACTATAATCAAGGGAGCGCCGGCCCAGATACAGACAAGTGACAACGAGTGCCGTACCGGGCAAACATTTGCTCCACCAACACCAACCCCCCCCACCCCCCCCCCCCCTCGGTATGATCAAGCCATATGCGCCTGTGCTGATCAAACTAGCAAACAAGTTCTAAACTATAATCAAGGGAGCGCCGGCCCAGATACAGACAAGTGACAACGAGTGTCGTACCGGGCAAACATTTGCTCATTGTTGTCCATCAATATTATTGCATGTGATACCCTCCACCCCACAACACCCCCTCGGTATGATCAAGCCATATGCGCCTGTGCTGATCAAACTAGCAAACAAACTCAAGTGACATTTGCTCATTGTTGCCCATCAATATTATTGCATGTGATACCCTCCACCCCCACAACCCCCCTCGGTATGATCAAGCCATATGCGCCTGTGCTGATCAAACTAGCAAACAAACTCAAGTGACATTTGCTCATTGTTGCCCATCAATATTATTGCATGTGATACCCTCCACCCCACGGAAGTAGAATTTGGAATTCCAATCAAGATACCTTTTTCATATCTAACCAATTCCTTCAACAACAAAAAACAATTTAGATGGATTGATCAGTACAATTGGAGTTGAGATGCAATTTTGCTGGGGTGGATTTCAAATAGAATAGCACTTTATACTTTCAATATGCGAGGTTGTAAATGCACGGGACAACGTAGAGAATGTATCACACTTCCCACAATGCATTTCTCCCATTTCAGTTTTCTGTACTTATTTGCTATCTAGTACAAAATGGGCCGATAGTGACAAAAATGTGTCTCAATGAACTGATCCCATCAATATCTGGCAAAATATGTTTATTTCGTGACTATATCGACATATGTTTAGTCATTCTATTCTCAAAATGAAAAATCTAAATTTTCTGCATTCAAACTTTTAAAAATTTTCGCTCACGCCCTTTTCTCTATTTTGTAGATCACCATTTTCTCCATTTGCATGTCTTTCTTTCTTTTATTCTTTCATTCTTTAATTATTTTTTCTTTAATTCTTTCTTTCTTTCTTTCTTTTTCATTCATTCTAACTTTCTTTCTTTCTTTCTTTCTTTCTTTCATTCTTTCTTTCTTTCTTTCTTTCTTTCTTTCTTTCTTTCTTTCTTTCTTTCCTTCCTTATCGATACACCCAAATGTATTTGCATTTGCATGTCTTTCTTTCTTTTATTCTTTCATTCTTTAATTATTTCTTTCTTTAATTCTTTCTTTCTTTCTTTCTTTCTTTCTTTCTTTCTTTCTTTCTTTCTTTCTTTCTTTCATTCATTCATTCTTTCTTTCTTTCTTTCTTTCATTCTTTTTTTCTTATCGATACACCCAAATGTACTAGAAATACACCCAAATGTATTAGGAAAACACCCACATGTATTAGGAATATACCCAAATGTATTAGGAATCCACCAAAATGTATTAGGAATATATCCAAATGTATTAGAAATACACCCAAATATATTAGGAATACACCTAAATGTATTAGAAATACACTCAGATATATTAGGAATACACCCAAATGTATTAGGAATACACCCAAATGTACTAGAAATACACCCAAATGTATTAGAAATACACCCAAATGTATTAGAAATACACCCAAATGTATTAGAAATACACCCAAATGTATTAGAAATACACCCAAATGTATTAGAAATACACCCAAATGTATTAGAAATACACCCAAATGTATTAGAAATACATCCAAATGTATTAGAAATACATCCAAATGTAAATTTAGTAGGGGTACACCCAAATGTATTAGAAATAAACCAAAATGTATTAAAAATGCACACAAATGTATTAGGAATACACCCAAAGGTATTAGAAACGTCTGAATTTATTTTTGTTATATTAAAACATCGTTGGACAACATTTTAAGGGGTCATATTTCTATATTCAGAAGCATTTTAGTTGACCTTGGCCACTTTTGCCATTTTTAGGCATATCAAGTCTGTACCGCGTAAAATTGACTTTTATGCTACGCTACACATCGGAGATCACATAACTTTTTCTAGTGTTTTAATTTCTTTTCACATGCTTGAAATATATAAAAAATTATAATAATTATACAATTTGCATAGAGTTTATAAAAAAAGTTGTCATATCCCCGAGTAGCTCTGAGTGAAACTAAACGTTGGCTTGTTGCACAAAGACACATATAGTGCATGGCCACGTGGTTTACGAATACTTTACATAATTAGTCATATCTTTGCTTGTGGGTCACCATCCATTTTAATTGGGTGTATTCCTGATACATTTGGGTGTATTCTTAATACATTTGAATTTTAAGAGGTACAAAGATGAGACCTCCACCCACCTCCACCCGAATGACTTGGGCATAAGCACGTGGCATTAATGCAATATCGGTGAACTTACTTTATAGTTTAGACAAAACAAATAAATATTTGTAAAATTTGATTTACGTATTTACTGTAGGTGTGATCAGTCATGGGCAAGAACATAATGTATCTGTTTTATTGTACTATTTTTGTATTTCATCTATTAGACTTCATCACCGCTATAAAAATCATACAGATTAATAAATATAATTGCAAATACACAGACTGGTAAAACTGTGATTTGTGCATTTATTGTAGGGCAGGGGTGATCAGTCATAGGCAGGATCACAATTTATCTGTTTTATTGCACTACTTTTGTATTTCATCTATAGACTTCACCACCGCTATTAAAATCATAAAAATTAATAAATATAATTGCAAAAACGAAAGGGTTATAATCATGCTCAATTAACGTGAAAACTACAAGTATTAATTTACAGCCATTTGCGTAAATAGTGTGGTTTACACGTATATTGTTACATTCGCAGTAAATGAGATAATTATCAAGCTTGGTTGACATTTAATTTCCTTAAAATCATACGATCGCATGTCAAAAGGTGATCCATTTATGTAATTTGTCCAATTCATGTTGATATGTTGTAGGCAATAACCCCTTATTACCAGGGGCGTAGCCAGCCCTCTCTGCCAGGGTGGGCAAAGCTCCAAATATTTCCCCCAAGCTGATCATTGATTAAGAAATATATCAGATCGAGCGAGCAGAGCCTTTACTGGCGTGGGGTCCAGGGGCCCCCATTTAGGGCCATTGCATTACGGGTGTCCAGAGGGCGAAGCTCATGGGTTTGGGGCATTTATATACCATGAGAAGAAGCCTACTTGAATACATTAACTTTTTATATGAACATTTTACCATATAAAAAAGTAAGATTTCTTCATGTCTTCCCCCTCTCTCTCATTCCTTCCCCATTTCATTAAATTACTTCCCATTCTCTTAAAGCCATATTATAACATTTCTGTAAAAATAGATTAGTATTTATTTTCCATAAAATGTTAGCTTTTACTGTCAGATATGTCCCCTTTAATTTTGAGCCGAACAAGTGAGGTAAAGCAAAGAAAATTGGAATTTACTACTAGCGCCAATGCATGCCGTGTACGTACTGTGGTATGTGGAACATCGCATACGTGTTCGACTAATATTTCCATCGTAATAATAAAACGACGGTTCCGGCGTTTTATTCTAAATCTCGGATATTGACAAAATTACAGCACCTAAAGTCTTGATTTTGGCAGATTATCTTTGTTTACTAAAGTACATTGCAACCGTGTAAAAACCAGAATTAAATTTTTTTTGAGGGCGTTCTCCTCAGCAAATGTTATAATATGGCTTTAAGTTCACTTTCCTTCTCTTCTCGTCTTCTTCATAGTCTTCAATTTCTTCACTTTCTCTCATTACTTCCCCTTCCATTGCACTCACTTAAATTACTTCCCCTCAAATCCCTTCCCGTCCCCTTCCTTAAATTTCCTTTCCATCTTCATATTCTTCATATTATTCAATTTCTTCCCTTTCTCTCATTACTTCCCCTTCCACTGCACTCACTTAAATTACTTCCCCTCAAATCACTTCAAGTTCCCTTCCTTACATTTCCTTTCCATCTTCATATTCTTCATATTCTTCAATTTCTTCCCTTTCTCTCATTACTTCCCCTTCCATTGCACTCACTTAAATTACTTCCCCTCAAATCACTTCAAGTTCCCTTCCTTACATTTCCTTTCCATCTTCATATTCTTCATATTCTTCAATTTCTTCCCTTTCTCTCATTACTTCCCCTTCCATTGCACTCACTTAAATTACTCCCACTCAAATCACTTCCCGTTCCCTTCCTTACATTTCCTTTCCATCTTCATATTCTTCATATTCTTCAATTTCTTCCCTTTCTCTCATTACTTCCCCTTCCATTGCACTCACTTAAATTACTTCCCCTCAAATCACTTCCTGTTCCCTTCCTTAAATTTCCTTTCCATCTTCATATTCTTCATATTATTCAATTTCTTCCCTTTCTCTCATTACTTCCCCTTCCACTGCACTCACTTAAATTACTTCCCACTCAAATCACTTCCCGTTCGCTTCCTTAAATTTCCTTTCAATCTTCATATTCTTCATATTCTTCAATTTCTTTCCCTTTCTCTCATTACTTCCCCTTCCATTGCACTCATTTAAATTACTTCCCCCTCAAATCACTTCCCGTTCCCTTCCTTAAATTTCCTTTCCATCTTCATATTCTTCATATTATTCAATTTCTTCCTTTCTCTCATTACTTCCCCTTCCATTGCACTCACTTAAATTACTTCCCCCTCAAATCACTTCCCGTTCCCTTCCTTAAATTTCCTTTCCATCTTCATATTCTTCATATTATTCAATTTCTTCCCTTTCTCTCATTACTTCCCTTTCCATTGCACTCGCTTAACTTACTTCCCCCTCATCTCTCTTCCCGTTCGCTTCCTTAAATTTCCTTTCCATCTTCATATTCTTCATATTCTTCAATTTCTTCCTTTCTCTCATTACTTCCCTTCCATTGCACTCACTTAAATTACTTCCCCCTCAAATCACTTCCCGTTCGCTTCCTTAAATTTCCTTTCCATCTTCATATTCTTCATATTCTTCAATTTCTTCCCTTTCTCTCATTACTTCCCCTTCCATTGCACTCACTTAAATTACTTCCCCCTCAAATCACTTCCCGTTCGCTTCCTTAAATTTCCTTTCCATCTTCATATTCTTCATATTCTTCAATTTCTTCCCTTCCTCTCATTACTTCCCCTTCCATTGCACTCACTTAAATTACTTCCCCTCAAATCACTTCCCGTTCCTTCCTTAAATTTCCTTTCCATCTTCATATTCTTCTTTCAATTTCTTCCCTTCCTCTCATTACTTCCCCTTCCATTGCACTCACTTAAATTACTTCCCCCTCAAATCACTTCCCGTTCCCTTCCTTAAATTTCCTTTCCATCTGCATATTATTCAATTTCTTTCCCTTTCTATACACTCCTTCCCCTTGTGCATGAATTGCTTCCCCACAATAAACGTACAAGTGGTTTTCTTGACCTCTTTTCCCTCTTTCATTCCCCTTTTTATTTATTCTCGTTTCCTCTCTGTTGCATTTCCTTCCCTCTTGATCCTTTCTTTTCCCCATTCCCTCTTCCTTTTCTCTTGTTTCCTTCCCCTTTCTTTCTTTTTTCTTCTTTTTTTCCCTTTTTCCTTCTTTTCTTTTTTCTTGTACCATTTCCTTTCTCTTTTTCTCTTGTCCCTCCAAATGCCCCCCCCCCCCCCCATTTTTCCAGGGCGGGCGAGTCGCCCACCCTGCCCACCCTTAGCAACGCCACTGCTTATTATTATTTATACCAAGTTTAACCTAAAACTATTGCGTTTTTGTTACGGAAGTCCAATAACATTTAATACAGATGTACATTTATATTTTAAAATGTATTTTTCTAAAATTGGACCCGGATCTTAGCAATATGAAATGTAAAATTAAAAAGCAGTTTTGTTTTAATTTTGAGCCTCAATGTATAATGTATAATTAATGTATTAGGATTATACCCAAATGTATTAGGAGTACCACCATATACACGCATGTGTGTGGGTTTACACTCAATTAGGAATACAAACAAATGTATTAGGAATACACCCAAATGTATTAGGACTGCCCCCAAATGTATTAGGAATGCCCCCAAATGTATTAGGAATATCCCCAAATATATTAGGAATACACGCAAATGCATTAGGAATACACGCAAATGTATTAGGAATACACACAAATGCATTAGGAATAGAATGCAAGGAGAAAACAAGTGAGATTAGTTATTTTAGCCCTCTCTCTCTCTCTCTGAAACTATTTCTGGGTGAAGTCAGGATAGAAAAAATGCCATTTTATTAGTTTAAAGGTGGTCTTAATCCTGGAATTACGGAAACCTTTGGGCCTCATAACTTCCAAATTGTTGATCTAAATTATACGAAAGTTATATATTTAGAATGGCAAAGACTTGATAAATTCATCTGTGTGGTTAAATTTGGGCAAAAGTGCTCATGGAGTTACGGGTCTGATCATGGGGTTTATTTTGGCCCAAAGTTTTTTAGTTGCATTTTTCAAGCTGATTCCAAATATGGTCATGAAAATTTACTTTTTTGAAATTTTGAATTTTTAAAGAAAAAAATGAAACTTGTCGTCTGCAGTCGACACCGCGTGTGGGGGGTCCTCCCATTGTGACCTGTACACCATCCGCGGATGGTGTACAGGCCACAGTGGGAGTGACCCCGGGAGTCGACACCGCGTGGGAGGGTTAATTGCTAAATATTAGTCATAATTGGCAATTGAAATGAGCATTTCATGTTATCAACCAATCAGAAATGCTGTTAGATGACCAGTAGTGTCCAGGGGGTTCAATGCTAAATGGGCCAAAAGAGGCAAAGACTAAGATGCCCATCACAAAAATGTTGTCCCGGTATTTCGAGCCAGGTGGGACAGCTGACCACCCCCTCCCCCCACCACCACCACCACCACCACCACCACCACCACTACAGCACTTACCTACCTTCTAATATAAACAGTCATGTAACTACATCTTGTAAAATCTGTAAATATATTTGATTTTCTAAAATGTAACTTTTTTCAATAGAAAAGACTCAAACGTTAATAATAAGTACATTGAGCCAAAGTTACAAGGCCTCTGTAAAATGTATATACTTCAACATGTATAATGTAGCTGTGCTTTTAATTTTTTGGTCACTCGGGGGAACGCGCTAAAAGGGCATTATTATGAAACGTTAAGATCGGTTAAGGCAGCTGTGTACTCTCAGATATGCATGTAGTAAAAGTGCCATAACTTCTTAATTATACACGCAAGACATATAAAAGTATACATTTTTTTAAGCAAGATATCATCATGATCATGGGAATGTAAATATATACAGATTTGGTGAAAAAACAACAATTATGAAGAAAATCACAAAAAAGTAAATTTTTGGCATTTTTTTTTGGTACATCATAATAAAAAAAAACTCTTTCCACAAATCGTTTTTGTTGGTTTTTTTCCCTTAAACTTGAGACTCCATTTCAGAAATGGTTTTTGTATTGTTTGGTGTTGTGCCACGATTTGGGGTTACCTCTTCAGCAATTTTGACATATCGATCGATGGGTGGGTTTTTAGTGGAGACCAAGTAAAAGTACCCTTAAATATATTAAAAGACAAGTTACAAAAACAGCATTTTTTCCGAAGAACCCCCCGGGCTTCCATAAAACACAACATCTCCAGGGCCGTTCCGACCATTAAGCCAGGTAAGGTGGTCGCCTATGGCGGCAAACGCAGAGGGGCGCAAACGAAGAAAAAACGGGAATGGAGAAAGAAAGGGAAGAACAAAATGAGGGCGGATAAAAAGAAAAAATGGCCAGTATACAAATAGGTCAAAACTGATGCGTTTTCAAGGGGGTAACCCCCCTAACATATTTTGATATGCTTTGGTGGGCCGTCAGGAAGAGGCTTTGCCTAGGTCGGCAAAATCCCTAGGAGCGGCCCTGACACATCCCGAGTGACCGCTCTGCTTCCCTTTTCTCGGGCGTCGCGGTTATCGGATGGGAGCGGTTCCCGTCCTGTACATTATGAGATAAATTGATATTGAAGTATGAAATTCAAAAAGGGGCTATGATGTAGACTATTGTTTTAAAACAAAGTTAAGTGTGCTTAGGCTTGTGGATCAACGTCTAGGCGTTGTGCCTGTGCGTAGCGCACTATAAATCACTGCGCTTTTTTTAAAGTACGGATGCTTTACGTGCGCAGTATAATTCAGATGCCGGTGCGAATCTGAAAATTTGGCAATTTAGCCCAAATTATTAAGACTAGAAAAGGAAACATTTTAATTTTATAATATAAGCATGGTCAACATGGAAAACTACGACAATTAAGTTGCAGCCAATACGTAAGAAGATTGAGTTACACGTATTTTGTTACAAGTGGGATAATTAACAAGCATAAATTGGATGACATTAAATAGCCCTATTATAGCGTTAAATTGCACATAAATCACAAACTGACGTGTATTTTCAATTTCCGTAAAACCACAATATTCGTTATTTGTGTTTTTCAAACCTGATTTTTTAATGATTTGTCTTGTTCTAGCAACCCCAATTAAAATTCGGCAAATTTGTCGTGTTTGTAAGAAAACGGACAGAATGGACAGAATCCTGACAATAATTACTGTATCATTTTACGAGAAAAATATCAAAATAAAAGGAACAGAAAAGCATATATCATGGCTTAAATAATCAATACATTTTGTTGAATAATAAATTCTTAGGTGAATATGCCTGTGGGCACAAAACCCAGATGATATGGCTCAAATTTGGCAATTTTTGCCCAAAGTGGAATTTTCTATAATTTTGTTTGACTGAGAGCAAAGCTCGCAAGGGGGGGCTACTTTTCTTACATTTGTACATGGAAAGCATATAAAAAAAACCTTGAAATCAGAAATAAGGCACTAAAAAGTGACACATCTGACTACAGATTATTATACTATTGCTATAGGCTACTATTCAGCCAATTTCTAGATCCAACAAGTTTCATCTCAAACAAAAGAAATTTTGGAATTTGAATTTTATTTTCCAGAAGAACATTGTGCAAATTCCAAGTGGATTTGACCATTCACCACAGTTTGCATTTGGAATTCAAATTAACACGGAAACAAGCCACTTCTAGCTGGTTTAGATCATTGGCAACTGGGATTGAAATATCACTGTTTTCTCATACTGAACCAATACTAGGCTTGTTTGTACTAATTTTAATGCATTTTTCATGCTGATTCCAAATATTGTCAATTTACTATTCTGAAATTTTTGAATTTTTAAAGAAAAAATAAAACTTGTCGTCTGCAGTCGACAGACCCCTTACTCTCAGTATCTAGGTGCAAATTGTCAGGCTATTGCGCATGAGAGTTGCAAATACGCGCCACGGGGGAACATGTAACTTGTGAAATTTTCACCAAAATTTGGTGAAAATGTTCAATTTTTTTTTTTTTTTATAAAAAAGAAATAGTAAAGAATTTTTTTGGGTCATACAAACGGTTTTTGGTTTTTTTTGATTTTCTCCAAAACTGAGCATTTTTGCAAAAATTTGACCTCACAGTTGGATTCATCAAGTCTTTGCCATTTCAAATATGCATACTTTTATCTATTTCAGACCAACAATGATTTAGCAGTTATGAGGCCCACAAATTTCCGTAATTCTAGGGTTAAAACCAACCTTAACACACACTGAAATGAATTTAACATTAACCTATCAATTATATCAATAGATGTTTCTTGGCCAGTGTCGTAGTAGTAGTAGTAGTAGTAGTAGTAGTAGTAGTAGTAGTAGTAGTAGTAGTAGTAGTAGTAGTAGTAGTAGTAGTAGTAGTAGTAGTAGTAGTAGTTGTTGTAGTAGTAGTAGTAGTAGTAGTAGTAGTAGTAGTAGTAGTAGTAGTAGTAGTAGTAGTAGTAGTAGTAGTAGTAGTAGTAGCAGCAGCAGCAGCAGCAGCAGTCACCCCAATCTCACTCTTAATATGTATGTATAACACATTATGCAAGTGGTTTAATGATGCACTATTCATGCATTTTAAACCACTTGCGTAATGAGATATAATTTGACCTCACAGTTGGATTCATCAAGTCTTTGCCATTTTAAATATGCAGACTTTTATCTAATTCAGACCAACAATGATTTAGCAGTTATGAGGCCCACAAATTTCCGTAATTCTAGGGTTAAAACCAACCTTAACACACACTGAAATGAATTTTAACATTAACCTATCAATTATATCAATAGATGTTTCTTGGCCAGTGTCAATGTAATCCTTAATGCATTGAGTCTGTGAGATGTTTGCACTATGTTTGTTCCCATATTGATTGTTTGTTGTTTAGACTAAGTTGTCTTAAATTAAAATTGTAGGGTAAGGTCATTTTTAAGGCTATTAATTTGGTGGATATACGAGCAATATAAATCCACATTATTATTATTATTATTATTAGTAGTAGTAGTAGTAGTAGTAGTAGTAGTAGTAGTAGTAGTAGTAGTAGTAGTAGTAGTAGTAGTAGTAGTAGTAGTAGTAGTAGTAGTAGTAAACCACTTGCGTAATGAGATATAAACATGAAGCACAGCACTACTACTACTACTACTACTACAGCCCTTTGCATTTTAATAATAATAATAATTCTAACCCTAACCCTAAACCTAACCCTAAACCCTAACCCTAACCCTAACCCTAACCCTAAACACCAACCCTAAACTCTAACCTTAACCCTAAACCCTAACCTTAAACCCTAACCCTAACCCTAACCCTAACCCTAACCCTAAGCCCTGACTCTAACCCTAAACCCTAACCCAAATATAATATTAATGCATTTTAATATGTAAATTGTGCATTTTAGGCAGAGGATACTTTTTTTTAATACTTTTTACCCCATAGTTTCCCTCATTCTTCAATTCTGCCCTCTTTCGAGGGCTAATTTACAGTTTAAGCTTGTTGGATATCAATATTTCGCGGTACGGTCAGTGCTTCTTTGTAGCCCTGCGGGGCAAAGTAGTTGGATATCCACATTTCGCGGTTAGTGGTTCTTTTTTTAACGCCCCGTAGAAACACACAGGCAGCCCCATACCTCAATTTGATTTGTAAGTAATAAAAATATATGGTGTCAAATATTTTTTTCGGAAATCGCTCTACTTACAAACAAATCTCAAAAATTTCAGAAATGTAATTTGTCATGACCATATTTTAAATCAGCATGAAAAATGTATTGAAATGAGTACAACAAGACTAGTAGCCTATTGGTTCAGTTGTTCTTAAGATAGCTCTTGATATTTTGAGAAAATATCTCATAACTTGGACTTTTTATGTTGAAGCCTATGGCTAGCATGCAGAGCATTAAGGCAGATCACCAAAACAACCTGAAGTTTTGAGTTTAATTGCTCCGTGGTTTGGATATTAGATGCAAAAGTGTATTTCTTTCTACTGTTAATTAATGCTCTGCGTGCTAGCCATAAGATAAAAGTTATGAGATATTTTCTCACACTATCAAGACTATGTTAAGAGCCACTGAACCAATACTAGGATTGTTTGTACTCATTTTAATATATGTTTAATTTCATGCTGATTCTGAACATAGTCATGAAAATGTATAATTCTGAAATTTTTGAATTGAAAAAAAAAACCAAACTTGTCGTCTGCGTGGAGAGAGTTTTGATGGAGCAAGAAAGAAAGAAAGAAAGAAAGAAAGAAAGAAAGAAAGAAAGAAAGAAAGAAAGAAAGAAAGAAAGAAAGAAAGAAAGAAAGAAAGAAAGAAAGAAAGAAAGAAAGAAAGAAAGAAAGAAAGAAAGAAAGAAAGAAAGAAAGAAAGAAAGAAAGAAAGAAAGAAAGAAAGAAAGAATCCCCTTAGTCTTAGGTTTTTATCCCCCAGGCCCCCTTTCAAATTGTGTTAGGCTTGGGCGTGGAAAGAGTTTTGATGGAGCAATTTTGATGGAGTAAAGGTGTGACTGGTATGAGGCTGTCAATCGAGACATGTACCTTCAAGGGCGACATACAGGCACGCAGATACCCCTGCAGAAAGAAAGAAAGAAAGAAAGAAAGAAAGAAAGAAAGAAAGAAAGAAAGAAAGAAAGAAAGAAAGAAAGAAAGAAAGAAAGAAAGAAAGAAAGAAAGAAAGAAAGAAAGAAAGAAAGAAAGAAAGAAAGAAAGAAAGAAAGAAAGAAAGAAAAAGAAAGAAAGAAAGAAAGAAAGAAAGAATCCCCTTAGTCTTAGGTTTTTATCCCCCAGGCCCCCTTTCAAATTGTGTTAGGCTTGGGCTACAGACAGAAAGAAAGAAAGAAAGAAAGAAAGAAAGAAAGAAAGAAAGAAAAAGAAAGAAAGAAAGAAAGAAAGAAAGAAAGAAAGAAAGAAAGAAGAAAGAAAGACAGAAAGAAAGAAAGAAAAAAAGACAGACAGAAAGAAAGAAATAAAGAAAGAAAGAAAGAAAGAAAGAAAGAAAGAAATACCGAAAGAAAGAAAGAAAGAAAGAAAGAAAGAAAGAAAGGAAAGAAAGAAAGAAAGAAAGACAGACAGACAGACAGACAGACAGAAAGAAAGAAAGAACGAACGAACGAACGAACGAACGAACGAAAGAAAGAAAGAAAGAAAGATAGATAGAAAGAAAGATAGAAAGAAAGAAAGAAAGAAAGAAAGAAAAGAAAGAAAGAAAGAAAGAAAGAAAGAAAGAAAGAAAGAAAGAAAGAAAGAAAGAAAGAAAGAAAGAAAGAAAGAAAGAAAGAAAGAAAGAAAGTAGGGGAACGAATGGGAATCCCCTTAGTCATAGGTTTTTATCCCCCAGTCCCCCTTTCAAATTGTGTTAGGCTTGGGCTTTTCCTCCAGTTATCCATCTTCCTATCAATTAGGGTATGTACACTCATAGAAATTGTTCGTTGACATTACTCAGTAAGTTGATGTAAGTCTTTGCGTCAACTTTCCGAGTAATGCCAACGCGTACAATTTTGAGTAACGCTGACTCGATATCATTATGTTGGTCGTACTGATTTGCACTTACTTTATTGAGTTGTTACAACTCAGAAAATGAAACTAGGTTAGCATAATTTTCTAGAGGTGTGCTATAGTATACAACATTTTGCACTGATTACAAAAATAAATATTTGAATACTGCTAATTGTGCAGAAAATGATCCAATTACGTGAATTAAGTAACTCCAAATTGGAATAACTCAAAACAATAAGTACCGGTAACTTTAATATGAACGATTTACATCAACTTACATATAGAGTTAAAAATAAGTCAACTAATTGGTTCTTTGAACCTTGTTTATTTTTCTAAGTTCCCTGAACTTGAATTCAGAAGTTGGCATTACTTAAAAAGTTGACGCAACGACTTACATCAACTTTTTAAGTAATGCCAACAAAGTTGATTAGTTGACGGAACTTTTGAGCTTTTTCAGCATTTTTAAGTTCGGATAACTAAAATGAATTTTGTTTTGGCAACTTTTACACTATTTTTGAGTTGTCCAAACTTACTCCTTTTGAATTGCGCCAACAAGGCGAACAAGTCATTTCTATGAGTGTACGAATGGCTAACATCGGGTCATTTGCCCCTCATTCTTGGGCTTTGTCACCAGTTGGCCCCTCTCAAATAGGGGATGCACGAAGGCGCAAGAAAGAAAGAAAGAAAGAAAGAAAGAAAGAAAGAAAGAAAGAAAGAAAGAAAGAAAGAAAGAAAGAAAGAAAGAAAGAAAGAAAGAAAGAAAGAAAGAAAGAAAGAAAGAAAGAAAGAAAGAAAGAAAGAAAGAAAGAAAGAAAGAAAGAAAGAAAGAATCCCCTTAGTCTTAGGTTTTTATCCCCAGGCCCCTTTCAAATTGTGTTAGGCTTGGGCTACAGACAGAAAGAAAGAAAGAAAGAAAGAAAGAAAGAAAGAAAAAAGAAAGAAAGAAAGAAAGAAAGAAAGAAAGAAAGAAAGAAGAAAGAAAGACAGAAAGAAAGAAAGAAAAAAGACAGACAGAAAGAAAGAAATACCGAAAGAAAGAAAGAAAGAAATACCGAAAGAAAGAAAGAAAGAAAGAAAGAAAGAAAGAAAGAAAGAAAGAAAGAAAGAAAGAAAGAAAGAAAGACAGACAGACAGACAGACAGACAGAAAGAAAGAAAGAACGAACGAACGAAAGAACGAAAGAACGAACGAACGAAAGAAAGAAAGAAAGAAAGATAGATAGAAAGAAAGATAGAAAGAAAGAAAGAAAGAAAGAAAAAAGAAAGAAAGAAAGAAAGAAAGAAAGAAAGAAAGAAAGAAAGAAAGAAAGAAAGAAAGAAAGAAAGAAAGAAAGAAAGAAAGAAAGAAAGAAAGAAAGAAAGAAAGTAGGGGAACGAATGGGAATCCCCTTAGTCATAGGTTTTTATCCCCCAGTCCCCCTTTCAAATTGTGTTAGGCTTGGGCTTTTCCTCCAGTTATCCATCTTCCTATCAATTAGGGTATGTACACTCATAGAAATTGTTCGTTGACATTACTCAGTAAGTTGATGTAAGTCTTTGCGTCAACTTTCCGAGTAATGCCAACGCGTACAATTTTGAGTAACGCTGACTCGATATCATTATGTTGGTCGTACTGATTTGCACTTACTTTATTGAGTTGTTACAACTCAGAAAATGAAACTAGGTTAGCATAATTTTCTAGAGGTGTGCTATAGTATACAACATTTTTGCACTGATTACAAAAATAAATATTTGAATACTGCTAATTGTGCAGAAAATGATCCAATTACGTGAATTAAGTAACTCCAAATTGGAATAACTCAAAACAATAAGTACCGGTAACTTTAATATGAACGATTTACATCAACTTACATATTGAGTTAAAAATAAGTCAACTAATTGGTTCTTTGAACCTTGTTTATTTTTCTAAGTTCCCTGAACTTGAATTCAGAAGTTGGCATTACTTAAAAGTTGACGCAACGACTTACATCAACTTTTTAAGTAATGCCAACAAAGTTGATTAGTTGACGGAACTTTTGAGCTTTTTCAGCATTTTTAAGTTCGGATAACTAAAATGAATTTTGTTTTGGCAACTTTTACACTATTTTTGAGTTGTCCAAACTTACTCCTTTTGAATTGCGCCAACAAGGCGAACAAGTCATTTCTATGAGTGTACGAATGGCTAACATCGGGTCATTTGCCCCTCATTCTTGGGCTTTGTCACCAGTTGGCCCCTCTCAAATAGGGGATGCACGAAGGCGCAAGAAAGAAAGAAAGAAAGAAAGAAAGAAAGAAAGAAAGAAAGAAAGAAAGAAAGAAAGAAAGAAAGAAAGAAAGAAAGAAAGAAAGAAAGAAAGAAAGAAAGAAAGAAAGAAAGAAAGAAAGAAAGAAAGAAAGAAAGAAAGAAAGAAAGAAAGAAAGAAAGAAAGAAAGAAAGAAAAAGAAAGAATGAAAGAAAGAAAGTGGTGGAACGAATGGGAATCCCCTTAGTCTTAGGTTTTATCCCCCCAGTCCCCCTTTCAAATTGTGTTAGGCTTGGGCTTTTCCCCCAGTTTTCCATCTTCCTATCAATTAGGGTATGTACGAATGGCTAAAATCGGGTCATTTGCCCCTCATTCTTGGGCTTTGTCACCAGTTAGCCCCTCTCAAATAGGGGATGCACGAAGTTCAATGACATTATTAACTGCAACAATTTCTAGCATTTTACCTCTTTCGATTCTTTCAGGAAAAGTACAGAAAAACTTGATCAGAAACTGCGAACAAACACTTTAGCATAGGCCTACCCCAGTGCGGGTAATGAAGCGCTTAAACTCTATTAGATACTGTTTTAACCAAATTTACATACATTTTGCTAAAATATTATCGACTTCCTGGGGGAATCCCCCTTCCAGGCTGAACATGGAACAAGACGACCGTTTACGTCATAAGGGCTATATCGTATATGCATCATTGAGGTCTTGGTATAAAGGGGCTGGCATTTTCTTCGGAAGGGGGCTCCAAATATACTGGGGTCATAAAATTTTGGAAAGAAAAATAGGGGGTCGTACAATTTTGATGACCAAGATGCAGGGATTCACAAGATGACCAAGATAGTGCGTTTATTTTATTCAAATGACTGATTTCAATACAATTTTAGCCTGTTTATGTGTTAAAGTATGGATTGGGGTCATAAAATTTTTGTTGTCGAAATAGGGGGGTCGCAATTTTATTGACGCCGACTTTTTATAAATTTGGGACCCCCCTCTTTCGAAGCAAATGCCAGCTCCATAAGACTAAAAATTTAATCATGCTTAACATGGAAAAAATCAGTTGTAGCCATTTACGTAGAAAGGTTGATTAACACGTGTATTGTTACATTGGCAGTAATCATGGTAATTGAGATAATTAAAAAGCGTACGGTTGAAATGAATATCCCGATATAGAAGAGTCACGAATTGCTCATCAATCACAAAACTGACATTTTCTTTTTTCTTTTTTAAATTCGCCTTTTAATAAGCGATAATATGACATTTTAAACTAAATATGCGATTTTTTCATAATCTTTTGGGCCATCCGGGGGTTAATTTTGACCCCACATTTCTAAGTGTGCATCTGCCAAGGGTCCTCTTAAGTCTGCGGCAGATGACGTTTCAAATTTTCTTTAAAAATTCTATATTGTATATTTTAATTACCATATTTGGAATCAGCATGAAAAATGCATTAAAATGAGCATTGTATTAGTTCAGTAGTTCTTGAGATAGTTCTTGATATTTTGAGAAAATATCTCAAAACTCGGACTTTTTATGTTGACGAACTATATGGCTAGCATCCCAAGCATTACCCCTATAAAAGTTCAATCTTTTAATAAAAAGTGTACAATATTTGTGTTTAAAGCCTTAACGATTTTCATTCAACTGAAATTTTGTTATTCTTTACTCAAAATGCTGAAATAATATTAATTATAACTGTCAGGAAAGGTTTCTGTCCATTTTGAGCAGAAAAAATTAATAACAAGATAAAGTGAAAGAAACCACAATGGCTATGTTGACAGTTTAATTTAATCCTAGAAACATTTAAGGGGTTGTACCACCCACAAGATTTTGTCTCTGTCATAAAAAAAAAAACTGCACGCGTTTATGCCCAAACGACCTAAGCTAATCGTAGATCCATCCTTTGCGCTCATTCTAGTGATACAATTTTACCCCAGCACCATACCCGGGGTAGGACCGGCCATCAAAGATTACCATAGTGGGGAGGGGTGTTGGCGAAGCCCAATAATTTTCCTTTCGTTCTTGTGAAATTATTCCAAGAGCTACTGACTTTCTAATTCTTAGTTAGGTGAAAATAGTCACTTTCTTTTAAATTTAGGACAAAATTCGGTGAAAATCGCAGTTTTGTAGAATGTTTTAGCCTATACTTGTACCAGAGTCCAGCTCGTCCGAGTCCGAGCCGAGCCGAGCTGAGTCCAGTTGAACCCGAGTCCGAGCCAAGTCCAAGTCCTTTTGTGACGAGTCCGGACTCGAGTCCAAGTCCGGGGGTGCCGAGTCCGAGCCAAGTCCGAGTCCAACAAAAATACGACTCGAGTCCGGGAGTCCGGCTCGAGTCCGGACTCGGTCAGAGTCCATGCCTGGGGTGGGGCACTGAACTTTATATCTGACATGTATGTGTCTATCAGTGAAGGGGCCTAAAAAGTGGGGGTAGGGGTCATTGGGTAAAAAAAATGAAAAAGGGGGTTATTGGGTAAACATTTTAAACGATGGGGGTCACAGGTATTAAAAGTTCTCTAAAAACTACATGTATCAGACAGCAGTAAATGTGGAGGTGTTGGCGTGTGTGTGACACATTAGTGACATGTAACTCACAGATGTACACAGGCCACAGGGACTAGGAAGGGTACCAGGCTGTGTGCAGCATAAATGTACATGGAGAGCAATGTATTCAATGAGGGTGAGATAAATGATAGAAAAATATAATAATGATAATGATATAAATAATAAAAAAATAAATAATTGATAATAATAATCATAATAATAGAAATTCACCCTTCAGAAATATCAAGAAGAAAATGTGTTGAAATGTTTTCCCAGTTTGCCATTTTGTTACCAGTATGCAAACAGCTAAAGTTACTTTTTACCACATTCATTAGGTTGGTCTGAACCCTGGAATTATGAAAACTTTCGGGCCTCTTAACTGCTTCATTATTCGTGTAAAGTATATATATTTAGAATGGCAAAGACTTGATAAGTTCATCTGTACTGAGGTCCAATTTGGGCCAAAATGCTCATTTTTGGCCCAAAATCCCAAAAAAAAAAATTAATAAAACAAACATTTTGGCCCAAGAATTTTTTTTTACGTTGCACGAAAGAAAAGTGGGCCAAAAAACCGTTTTGGGAGATTTTGGGGCTCCATTTTTGACCCAAATTTGACCTCACAGATGAACTTATCAAGTCTTTGTCATTCTAAATATGTATACCTTTATATACTTTAGACCAACAATTTAGCAGTTATGAGGCCCGAAAGTTTTCATAATTCCAGGGTTCAGACCAACCTTAAAGCAGGCCTGAAAATTTGGAATAACTACACATGTATACAAATCAGTTAGGGGTGGGCCCATACCCCCCCCCCCCCACTTTTATCAGTCAGTCTGGGGGGATTATGCTGTTACCAAACAAAAGTTCAGCATGTGGTATGCTTTGTACCTGTGATATTAATTTCAAATATCTTTTCAAAACTGAACAAATGTGCAGCGAATAGTGAACACATACAAACTACACATATATGTATTCTTTCGGTCAGGGTTGTTCCATCTAGTGCACTTACCCATTTCTCACATCTGTCAAAGGGGACACCCTCACGACATCCCTATTGGATTGTACAGGGCCTTTGATTTCCAGTCAATTTTCTCCGCATAGAACACATCAATGTGCATTAATTTTCCTTTTGTAATTTATCGGGAGCGTATCAAACTTTTTAAATTATTTCACAAAGAGGTATATTTATCATATGACATGTTCTGTGATTTCCCCCATTGAGTAAAACGGTAAGGGTCCCCTGTGTCTGAGGGCGCAAGATGGAACGGCCGAATCTATCGCGAGCGACCGACAGAATGTAAAATACCCTACTGGTATGTAATAACCATACCCATACATGTACATGTATGTAAGGAGGAGCACAAAGTTACTATACACGAGAATGAGCTGCCATGCATACTGCATGGTCCAGTGTGCACTTTTTCTCATTTTCACTGAGTTTCATGAATATTATTTGAAAGTTCCATGAAAGAAGTTTTAGATATTTTTATACAGTATTTATTAAAAACATGCATAATTAATTATCAAGACCTAACCTGTTTATTTCATCAATGCTAACAATAATATGATTATGCTAATGCACAGATATTAACCTAAATAATATGGTGGATATGTAGGATACATGACAGATGACTTATTTGACAGCCCCAATTTTAGGAAAAAGGGCAAATAAAGTGAAGTCAACAAATTTTAAATCAAATTTTAGATCTATTTTGACATTTTTAGGTATAATCAGTTCACATTTAACATGGATTTAATTGCATGGACTCGCACCGGACTCGGCTTCGAGTCCGAGTCCTTTTGTGTCCTAGTCCGAGCCGAGCCGAGTCTTTTTATGTCCGAGTCCGAGCCGAGTCCGAGTCCGACAAAAGTGGACTCGAGTCCAGACTCGAGTCCGAGTCCGGACTCGAACGATACATCACTGGTGCCCTCACATTCGACGTCATAGCGGCATTACCCCCCCCCCCAACCCCATTTGACAGAAATGTTCCCATTTTATTTTTTAGCTGGGAAGTGCATATTTTGTATGGGTGACCATATTCCTTACCATTCTGATACCACTCGGTATGATGCTTTGCTGCTACACGTGAGTGAGTTATCAACCCTTAGTATGGACAAACCCAACAAACACGTGAGTGACTTATCAACCCTTAGTATGGACAAACCCAACAAACACGTGAGTGAGTTATCAACCCTTAGTATGGACATACCCAACAAACACGTGAGTGAGTTATCAACCCTTAGTAAGGACAAACCCAACAAACACGTGAGTGAGTTATCAACCCTTAGTATGGACATACCCAACAAACACGTGAGCGAGTTATCAACCCTTAGTATGGACAAACCCAACAAACACGTGAGTGAGTTATCAACCCTTAGTATGGACAAACCCAACAAACACGTGAGTGACTTATCAACCCTTTGTATGGACAAACCCAACAAACACGTGAGTGAGTTATCAACCCTTTGTATGGCCAAACCCAACAAACACGTGAGTGAGTTATCAACCCTTAGTATGGACAAACCCAACAAACACATGAGTGAGTTATCAACCCTTAGTATGGACAAACCCAACAAACACGTGAGTGAGTTATCAACCCTTAGTAAGGACAAACCCAACAAACACGTGAGTGAGTTATCAACCCTTAGTATGGACATACCCAACAAACACGTGAGTGAGTTATCAACCCTTAGTATGGACAAACCCAACAAACACGTGAGTGAGTTATCAACCCTTAGTATGGACAAACCCAACAAACACGTGAGTGAGTTATCAACCCTTAGTATGGACAAACCCAACAAACACGTGAGTGAGTTATCAACCCTTAGTATGGACAAACCCAACAAACACGTGAGTGACTTATCAACCCTTACCTTAGTATGGACAAACCCAACAAACACGTGAGTGAGTTATCAACCCTTAGTATGGACAAACCCAACAAACACGTGAGTGACTTATCAACCCTTAGTATGGACATACCCAACAAACACAAAAGTGTTTTAAAACGCTATAAGCACGTTTTAGTTTTTGTCAAAACGTTTTAATAACATTTAAATATCGGGTTATATGAAGGTCATAAATTTGTTTTTAAACATTTTATATGAGGAAAAAACACACTACAACGACATTTTAAATATGTTTCTAAAACGTTGTTGCAAAATATTGTTGGCAAACATTTTTTGCTAAATATTTTTTCAACACTTACAATTACATTATGTTGAATGTTTTGCATTAAGTTTTCACAAATGTTTTCTTAATGTTGTTAAAACGTTAAATACCCATACATTTAAACGTTTTCTGTGAAACGTTTTATGTTTGCTTGGAAGTTTGTTCATAATCGTCTATATGGTTACATTACACTCGCACAAAATGCATCATGGAGATCTTGGTATATAAAAAAATAATTTGATAATGCTCAATATGGCGACATATGACAATATATGTCCAAAGAGCGATGTGCAGAAATTGTACACAAATACGCATCATTGAGATCTTGGTATAAGAAAAAAAAAAAAAAAAAGTTTTAATTTGATAATACTCGGCATGGACAAAATGACAATTTATGTCCAAAATGCAATGTACACATCATTGAGTTCTTGGTATTAGACTAGTAAAAGAAAGTTTTTAATTTGATAATAATTATAATCATGCCCAACTCGAAAAATATGAACTGATTAAGTTGCATCCATTGACGTAAACAGGTTAATTTACAGGAGATAGTGTTACATTGGCTGCAAGTGAGATAATTAACAAACATATCATGGATGATTTTTCAAATAGCACTATTAATCACAACCTGACATGTTATTTTAATTTCCTTAAAAGCTTTAATATTCCACCTTTTTAAATAAATTCCAACCAATACCTATTTGGAACCAGCCAAATGTGTTTTGTTTGTGGAAAAACAGCAAATAATTGGTATTATTTTCGTAATTGTGGATAATAAATCGCCAAGGTTAAATGATTGATAATTTGGTTTTTCTTCGTTTTACCTCATTATTTTGGCCCAAAAATTGAAATAATACCTTCCTGACATTATTACTAAATAATATTATTTTATCATTTTGTGACAGAAAAACTTTTGTTTTCAGCGTTTCATTATTACAGCGCCCTCTATAATATGTTTGACGTAATTTATTTCCCGAGCCGGGCCGAGGTGTGTTTTTAGCTGTTATTGGCCCCGTTACAGAAAAAAGTGCACAAAATATATTTCCCAATGTAATGTATACATTTTCACATAAAAACAAATAAATTGGGAGTTAAAATGGATGTGAAAAAAAATACCGAAATAACCCCACCGAGAATCGAACCCGGGCCTCCCGCGTGACAGGCGAGAACTCTACCACTGGACCTCGAAACCATTTGAAAAAATACGGGAATTTTAAAAATGATATATTCAAGTCAAATAATTGCAGTCTCTTCAGCACCGTTTGGTTCCGCTCTTTCCAGCCACGATATATACAAAGTCACACGTAGCATCATTAATTTGATATAGTTGTTTCTCGTTTTACCTCATTATTTTGGCCCAAAAATTGAAAGAACACCTTCCTGACATTATTACTAAATAATATAATTTTATCATTTTGTGACATAAAAACGAGAAACATTTGCAGATATCGTAAACGGTATTATGTCTTTAAACTGATCAATTTTATCGAATAATAGGGTTTGTTTGTTTGTTTGTTTGTTTACCCAGGTTGGTCCGTGAGGAACACATGCTAATCCACGGAAAACCATGGACCGTTCCTACCTGAAGTGGGGAGAAAATGAAAGGTTGGTGAGTTTCTCCAATGCAAACGTTTGCACAGTATTTATTGTGGGACATGAGAGCACATCAGACATATCGAATTGCATTCTGAATACGAGGAATGTCCTGATGATATCAAATAATTTTGATTTTTTTTTTGAAATTCGCAATATGATACAAATTGTATGGCAAATTATTAAAAATTTATATTTTTTAACAGTCCTCGAAGTAAAATCTAATGATAAGTATTTAAAATGTATGTAGCTGGGATGAAAAGCCGTCCATCATTATTTTGACAATGTTGACCTTTCGTATTGAAGAGACACGTTTTTCCCCAAATTTTAGGGAAAAAAACTAGAGATTTAATCACATACTGCAGTTACTGTCCGTTTTCCTATACACAATACACAGTGCTCTTTCCCATTGACGCGTGACCTCTACAAATAGCCCTACGTTAACAGCATGGGGGATATGACTAGTTAACGTCGCTGTGTGAAAAATAACCGGCCAATATTAAAAGTACTCTTCTAAAGTTCTAGAAAATATAGTTTTTTAACATGTCCTAAATTTTTAGCTAATTTAGATGTTTGGAAATATTCGTACTTTGGTGTTTTAGTTAATGTTATAGGTAATAGTACATTGCCTAGTTAACGTCGCTGTGTGAAAAATAACCGGCCAATATTAAAAGTACTCTTCTAAAATTCTAGACAATATAGTTTTGTAACATGTCCTAAATTTTTAGCTAATTTAGGTGTTTGGAGAGGGTCGTACTTTTGTGTTTTAGGAAGGATATGTAAACGACAGATAACACCAAAAATATAACGAAATTATTTCCAAACCGTGTTAAGTCAACAATCATTATGTTGCTCATTTTCAAGAATGCTGGTTTACAAAAAGCACGCCATTGTCTCATTTCGTGAACAATGGTACACATACCATTGTTTCCTTTCGTTTTCTTTATAATCGGTTACCCAACTGAAGCTTTAATACAAACTTTATTGCGATATCGCACATGAAAACAGTCACATGTGCACAGCCAGAGAAGATCCGATTTAATCAGTTGAGCTGTTTCAATGAGTGTTATCTTGGTTTAATAGCTTTTAATGGGGTTAAGTCCTGCAAAGGTCGAGATGAATTCTACTGTAGACATGACTGCATCATGATTAGTCCGGGGGTGTAGAAGTACCCGTCTACAAAATATTATCTGGTGAAATCAGGATCGAAAGAATTACGATTTATAAATATTATTTTTTATATCAAATCGGCTCCTTTGAAACCCTGTCCACCCCCCCGGCGCCATATTTCCACGTTCCCTTGGCCAATTTTTGTCCCATAGACCCTCTATTGTGGACAAATTCCTAGTGTAAACATCTATCCCCAAAATTCTAGTATCTACCCCCTAAAGAACCCATTTTAAGCAACTTCTTCGAAAGCTCCATTTTTAGCATCTACCTCTAAACCTGAAAGACCCCAATTTTGTATACCTATCTGCCCACGAAAGACCCCCTTTTTAGCATTTTCCCTGAAAGACCGATATTTTTCATACAATTTTGCGCAGAAAGACCCCATGTTGAAAGTTGTGGCCGTACATGCATGTCACTTTACTATTGGAATTCCCCCCGACCTTCAACCCCCATCCTGGGTCATATTTTGTAACACGGGCTAGGAAGGGGGAGTGCAACCGTGCAAATGTTTGAAATGTTACACATAAATTGGTCCCTGTAGTCCATGACCTTTTACCTCTGGGTCGAACTTACCACAAGGAATATCTCAGGGTCATGGGCGATCTATGGGGTTTCCTGTCAGTCCGTAACGCTTTTGTGTGAGATTTTGGCCCCATAATATACTCCAGGACCATGTACTTAAATTGAAAATATTAATAAGTCAAACATGCTCCTGTACCATATATGGTGTAGGACCATAATGGTGCAGGACCACATGGTCCTGGACCATAATGGAGCATATTATGGAGCATATTATCGGGCCAAAATCTCTCAAAAGCGTCCGTAACACCGTCAGTCCGAACTACCGCTAGTCCAAATTTTTAGGGTTAGGGGTTAGGTTCAGGTTTAGGGTTAGGGTGAGGGTTAGGTTTAGGGTTTAGGGTTAGGGTTAGGTTTAGGGTAGGTTTAGGGTTAGGGTTAGGGTTAGGGTTAGGGTTAGGGTTAGGGTTAGGATTAGGGTTAGGGTTATGTTTAGGTTATGTTTAGGGTCAGGGTTAGCGTTAGGTAAGCTTAAAATTCGGACTAACGGTGGTTTGGACTGGCAGGGTTTCGAACTGACGGGGTGTACCTGATCTATGTATCGAGTATGTGCCCCGTGGGTGCTGAAGTTTGTAAGCTCAGCCAGCGTTCGAAATAGGGCCGGTCAGCCGGCCATTGGCCTGTAACTTTTTGGCTTGGCCGGTAACTTTACTGACTTGCAGGCCCGGCTGGCCGGTAACTTTTTAGTTACAGGCCCGGCTGGCCTGTAACTTTTTGAGGCATATTTCTAACACTGAGCTCAGCTGTTTAAAATTTTACATATATTGCTCTCTGTTGCTCATGACCTTTGACCTTTGGGCTCGAGGCTACTACCGGATTATCTAAGGGTTATGAGCCATCATCGTACCAAATATAGAACCCTGAGAGCTCTGTAGTTTGTGAGGTAGAGCTGTTTAATTTAATAATAATATTATAAGCTTGTTATAGGCTTCCCTGAAGTCCCCTGTAGCCCATGACATTTAACCTTTGGTGTCTAGGCTAGCACAGGAAATATCTAGGGTCATGGGCCATCGTTGTGCCAAGTATGGGTCCCGAGTTCTATAATTCTGAGCTAGAGCTGTTCAAAAGTGGCACAGGTAACTCATGATCGTTGACCTCTGAGGTCGGCGCTACCACAGGAAATATCTAGGGACCATTGGCCATCATTGTACCAAGTATGGGCCCAAAAGGCGCTTTAGTTTGTGAGCTAGAGCTGTTTAAAATTTTAGACATATTGATCATTATACTACATGACCTGTGACCTTTGGGATCGTGACTACAACAGAAAAATCTAGTTCCTAAGATATATTGTTGTTAGAAGAAGAAGGCGAATTAGAAAAAGAAGGAGGAGAAGACTAAAAAGCATAAGCAGAATACCTATGGGCCGTTACACGGGCATAGATAAAAGGATATTCCAAATTTTGTGCAGGCGAAATCTTGTCTGTGTCCACAGCATTTACCGTAATGTTGCAAAGAAGAACAAAGCCCAATAGAAATCTAATCTTTTGAGCAGAAAATCACAGCAAATGGACAAAAAATTGCAGCATGCCGAGTTCGACAGCCTCGCTCGGCTGATAAGAACAAAATGATCAAAGTTTCAACGTATGCTTGTTCCGAAAATGCACAATTAAGGGCTGGGGTATGAACGTTTGGACAGTATTTATTTTGGGACATTAGAGCACATCAGACATATCGAATTGCATTCTGAATACGAAGAATGTCATTCTGATATCAAATAATTTTGAATTTTTGAAATTCGCAATTTAATACAGATTTTATGGCAAATCATTAAAAATTGATATTTTTGATATTTAACAGTACTTGAAGTAAACTTTATAAATCTGATGATTTATACTTAAAGTGTATGTAAGAGGGTTGAAAAGCCGACGATCAATTGAAAATTTTGACCTTTCGTATTGAAGATATGGATTTTTTTTCCCAAAACACCAAAAAAATTTAGGTCTTTTTGGGAAAAAATTCCATATCTTCAATATGAAAGGTCAAAATTTTAATTGACCGTCGGCTTTTCCTCCCTGCTACATACACCTTAAGAATATATCATTAGATTTATATAATTTACTTCGAGGACTGTTATATATCAAAATTCGAAAAATATCAATTTTTATAATTTGTCATAAAATTTGTATTATATTGTGATTTTCAAAAATGAAAATTATTTGATATCAGAAAGACATGCTTCGTATTCAGAATACAATTCGATAGGTCTGAGGTGCTCTCATGTGCCACAAAAAATACTGTCGAAACGCAATAAACGCTCATTTTAGATCCCTTAATCTGAATATTTTATAAAATTGTATGGTGTTATGGTCAGCAAATCCCTGATAATCCTTAATTCGACATAGTTGCACATAAAAGTGTGATTTTAGGTTAAAATTGTATATAAAATTGTAATTTACAAATAAATTGTATCAGTGCTTTTAAAAGAATTTCCACTTGTTTCATATTAGTTGATTTTGATTGCAACAGGCAGGACAGACTAGAGCAATATCATAATATCAAGATTATATCATCTTACATAGGGTGTAAAGAAGCAACAACAAAAGGTTTGAGTGGATATGGGCATGACATTGATCCTTTATTGTTACTATGTTATAAAGTTACACCTATCATCAACAAGAAAGCTGAGTGGATATGGGCATGACATTGATCCTTTTGCTTATGCAACACAACGGTTGAAATGTTGACAATGAAACTGATCGCACAATTATTATTACTTTGTTATAAAGTTACACCTATCATCAACAAAAAAGCTGAAATTGAATACAAGTCCTGACATATGAAGCAATAAAGTATGATTTATATCAGGGGAGTGGGTTCAACTCTCACTTCCCTGTTTATACTAAGTCTAGTGTTAATCATGCAAACTTGACTAATATTCGGGGAGGCATTATTTTACAAAATTGCACTTATTATTTTACCCTCCTCAAAATATGTACCAATCCTAATAGATAAGTATTCAAGAAAAAAGAAAAAAATCTAAACTGCTAACCCCCTTGTACGAGGGGTATCAAAAAAGTTTTAGAAATCGCCCAGAAGTGAAAGAGCTATATCAATGAAATTTTGTCAATGCAATCACTTTTCCTTATGTACACTATGGTGCAAAAATGGTCTCATAGGTATGTTTACTTTTTTTACAGGTGGCACTAGATGCCAATAACCAGCTGCCCCAGTTACTGCGCATAAACTGCAAGATTGAGAAAATTGAGGCAAGCAGCATTATCAAGATCCTGCTTTTGAAGGGTTGCAGTGCCTAGAAAATTGATAATGAAATGAAAGTTATCTTCGGTGGTGATTGTGATATGTCACTCTCGCTTTTTGGAAAAGGAATTTTTATTTCATCACAGATTTTCTGGGCACTGTAACCCTTAAAATGGAACTTAATCATGCTGCATGCCTCAATTTTCTCCATTTTGCTGGTTATGCGGTTACATAGGCAGGTAGTGACATCTAGCTCCTGTAAAAAAAAAAGTAAACATACTTATGAGACCATTTTTGTACCATAGTTTACAGAAAGACCAGTGATTGCACTGACAAAATTTCATTGATATAGCTCTTTCACTTCTGGGCGATTTCTAAAACTTTTGATACCCCTCGTACATCTGAACGTTTCAAATTAAGGTTGTTGAATTCGGCAGACTTGCGCTGCGTTTAATACAGGGAATTTCTGACTAAAATTTCAATATCATTGTTGTTTTCATGTTTAGATAGGTCATCTACATTATTTTAAAATGAGTAATAAAAAAATGTTGGTGATAATGACCATCCACAGCAGATAGAGATGCCATGGTTCTTAATGACTTTCTTTTTTGGTATGGTTGGCCTCCAGTGAAACCTAGCCAGGCTTTTACACCGTTATACATTGAAGAACATTACTGAATATACTTGGGGCTTGGACTTGTCAAGCCCTGGGCATGTGTGGCTCTGTGGTATATTTCTTGTGTCTGTGTAAAAGGAAGGACAATACAAACTAGAGGGCCTTATATTTGTACACAAATACGGCTATACCCGTATATTATCGGTGTACACAAACTTATAATTCTTATTTGCTGAGGACTTAAAATAATAGAAATTGTAAAAAGTGGGCGGAAAATGAGTAAAGGGTTAATATCCTAGTCACAAGCTTTAATTTGATGTTGGACGCATTTCAGTATAGCTTAAAATAAAGAAATTGTAAAAGGTCGCCTACCTGAGCAAAAATATGCCAAAAGTAAAAGTCCAATTTACAGGCTTTAACTTAATGTAGGATGCAATCTCGTAGCACTTAAAATAAAGATACTGTAAAAAGTCGCCCCATTGTAGGGCTTTATTTACTGAGTAACGGCCGGCCTTTTGTTTTAGCATTTGGGGCCCTGGGGCTCATAACGTATGACATATGGGCTTTATTTACTGAGTAGCGGCCGGCCTTTTGTTTAGCATTTGGGGCCCTGGGTCTCATAACGTATGGCATATGGCGCTCATATGTACATAATTGTAACGGCCGGCCTTTTGTTTTAGCATTTGGGGCCCTGGAGCTCATAACGTAAGGCTTTATTTACTGAGTAACGGCCGGCCTTTTGTTTTAGCATTTGGGACCCTGGGGCTCATAACGTAAGGCTTTATTTACTGAGTAACGGCCGGCCTTTTGTTTTAGCATTAGGGGCCCTGGGGCTCATAACGTATGGCATATGGCGCGCATATGTACATAATTTATAACAGTATAATTCTCAGGTACAATCTGTGTACAAACTCTAAGCCCTAAAGATACTTTATTTAATGAGCAACGGCCGTCATTATTTAATGAGAAACGCCGTCATCCACATCCTCATTCACTACGAAACAGTGAAATGCTTGGTTGAAATTACATCAGGTACCTGTGTTGGTTTTTTGAGTTTTTTTAATTTTTGCATGTAATATGAAGATAAAAAATTCAAATCAATATTAATTGTGATATTTTGGCCTAAATACATTTGTTTAGCAAGATCGGCGTTCTAAAGGAATGGATACGTGCAATCGGCCTATACCCTTGAGTGTGTGATTATTACGTAGTCAATTCACCACACACGGGTGAATGTAAGATGTCCTCTAACTTTTTCTAATGTTTGATGTAGGTTGCACCCTCGTATAACTTAAAATAAATTAATTATTAAAAGTCGCCCAATTGGGCAAAAATGTGTTATAAAGTCCAATTCCCAAGCTTTTAATTGTTGCACTCTCGCAGCGCTTAAAATCAATAAATTGTAAAAAGTCGCCCAATCGGGCGAAAAATGTAAAACTGAAAGTCTAATTCACAAGCTTTAATTTAATGTAGGTTGCATTCTCGTAGCACTTAAAGTAAATAAATGTATTTTACATTTAGGGCCCTGGAGCCCACAGTATTTGACTAATGGGGCTCATGTATATGTTAAAGTATAATTCTCAAGTGCTATCAGTATACTCAAGCAGGGCGTTGTAGCTGCTTTACGGACGGCCCTGTGTTTTAGCGTTTTTGGGCCCGGGACCCATATTATGTGACATATTGGAGCTCATATATACATGTAACAATATAATGCTGAAGACCTGTCAGTGTACCAAACTTTATTTGCTGAGAAACGGTCGGCCCTTTGATTTAACATTTGTAGTATTAACGCTAGCCTTGTCAACCCAAATGTATTAGCAATACACCCAAATGTATTAGCAATACACCCAAATGCATTAGCTATACACCCAAATGTATTAGCAATACACCCAAATGTATTAGCAATACACCCAAATGTATTAGCAATACACCCAAATGTATTAGCAATACACCCAAATGTATTAGCAATACACCCAAATGTATTAGCAATACACCCATTTGTATTAGCAATACACCCAAATGTATTAGTAATACACCCAAATGTATTAGTAATACACCCAAATGTAAACTGAGCTTAAAGAGAAACTTATAAGTTTTCACAAGGCCATATCTTAAAATCCTGTCCATAAGAAATAACCAAAATTGCACAATTGCAAAATTATTTCAATACTCTATTCTAAACACTGGTTAGTAACCAAGCAGTTATCCAACTGATACAACAGCAAAGTTCACTGACATGGAACAGCTTCCTGGACCATATTCACAACCTAATAATTGGCACCAAACACAAGAAATCTGTGAGTAAGTGGAATAGTGTGGAACAAGACCTGTTTCTTGAAGAAAGTGTGTGAAAAGCAGAAGCAGCCCGTTTCCCACTATTCCACTTACTCTTTGGAAATTATCACCTGTGTAAGGATCTTTTACACATTCTCTCATATTCTTCTTTGCTGGGTGCCAAATATTCGCCTGTGAATGTGGTCCGAAAAGCTGTTCCTTGTCAGTGCATTTTGCTGTTGTGTCAGTTAGACAACTGCACGGTTACTGATATGTGCTTAGAGAAGAGTATTGAAGTAATCATGTGTGTAATTTTGGTTCATTTTTTATGGACAGGGTTTTAAGACATGAACTTGTGAAAAATTGTAAGTTTCTTTTTGAGCCCAGTTTATTAGGAATACACCCAAATGTATTAGGAATACACCCAAATGTATTAGGAATACACCCAAATGTATTAGGAATACACCCAAATGTATTAGGAATACACCCAAATGTATTAGGAATACACCCACATGTATTAGGAATACACCCATGTATTAGGAATACACCCAAATGTATTAGGAATACACCCAAATGTATTAGGAATACACCCAAATGTATTAGGAATACACCCAAATGTATTCGGAATACATCCAAATGTATTAGGAATACATCCAAATGTATTAGGAATACACCCAAAGGTATTAGTAATACACCCAGTGTGAATGTAGCTCTCATATGCCATTTAAGTCTGTGAGGGGTTTGAGGTGATATTTCCTAAACTTCGTCAGCAATTGGCATTCATCACAGCTGAAATACACTTGCAATGTACCAATTTTTTTAACATGGGAGGAGCTTAAAATATGGCTCTTAAAAGTGCTACGTACTCAGAGAGAGTTTGAATGCCCCCCAGGTCAAATGTTCTAAACTTACGCTCCAAAACAACTGCGCGGATTCTTTGTTATCCAATGAACTCACGCTGTTTCTTTGTGTACAGTAACTTTACAACATTCTGAGTGCGTACCACTTTTTACAGCCATATTTTTTAAAGCTCCTCCCACTTTCAAACCTTGTAGATTTATACAAGTGCATTTCAGTTCTGACGAACACTTATTGGTATTTAGGTTCAGTAAATATCACCTCAAACCTCAATAAATTTAATAATATCAGAATAATGTTGCTCAAATTCAGACAATTTACCTTTTACCCCCACAAAAATCAAACACAGTCTCCTTAAATCCGACATTTTAGGCTAATTCACTACATTATATGCGCCATAATGTAAACTAATGTAAAACACATTTTCTGTCAAACAACTACTTAAAACCATTTCCCGACACACCCCAATTAATATTTAGCCCGTGCGGTTTATGCAGACCCCTTCCAGAACAGTCTTGGAATTTTGCGAAAAAATATTCCATACTAAATGTCAAGTCTGTATTATACTAAAGCACTATCACTGATCCTTTCGGAAAGTGTCAAAATTATTTAAAATTTGAAGCACAACCCATAAATGAAGGATAAGTCATCATCACCTTGTAAGAAGGAATGAATAACCGAGATGGCGCACCAAATCAACTTACTGTAGTAATTTTCCTGGTCTTTAAAAAATTAGGCATAAGTGGGAATCGAACCCGGTACCTCCAGTTTCTGCAGCCCGGATAATACGACTAAACCAGCTTCCTATCTGCTCTACAAACTAATATTAATCCTTGATAATGCTTAACGAAATAAATCAATACTAATGTATGATGTCCTACTAAAGTAGCAATCGATCAATCTGTTCACTCAATCATCACGTCGTTCAAATAATCAATCAATCGAAAATAAAACTAACTAAATAAATAAATAAATAAATAAATTAATTAATTAATTAATTAATAAATTAATAAATAAATAAAGAAGCAGAAGAAAACAAATATGGCATAGCAAGGTTTCAAACAAGCGACGATCAGAACAGCAACTAAGAAATCACAACTCCTTAGACCGCTCGGCCACAGAACTATACATACTACTCCGTATCAAAAATATATTCACCTCTATTCACATCTAGGGTTACGCAATATTGGCACATGCTTGAAGGTAAAGATCCTACATAATAGAAAAACACGAAAGGTGCATAAGGGTCTATCCCTTGAAGTCATAATATATAGATGTCATTGACATGTAACCAATAATCTTTGTATACTTTGATACAATCAACATATACAAAGAAGTATATTATTAGGCGTTGACGCAATCATCAATGCGGGATGTATAAAACCATATTCGCCACTGGTGCATTTTTTTTAGTTTTGGGTTGTTACATGGAATTCAAAGTAATTATATCATGAAAAAACCACAAAAAAGGACTACGATACTTATGCAGAGCCAATCTACATTCTGTTATTTGCAAAAGCCGACGATCAAAGTATAACTATAAAAGGAGGAGGACCAGAAATCAACGTTAATTCCAGGTAAGCCTAAAAACGCATCGAAAACGCCAAAATGCAGTCACAAAATGTATAATATTACTAAATCACCAAAACGAATTGTAACATAGGTATGCAGAAAAGAGTTGTATTAGAAATAACAAATTATGTGCAAAAAGATTTGTCTTTGGCATGTCGCCTTCTTGAAATATCACCAAAATATCAAATTTCGGAAAAAGCGCCCCAAAATTTAAAATAAACATGAACCTTCCAAAATAAATGCACATTTGCACTTGGTGACCCGGTCATTACCTGGCGCTGTGATTTGGTATTCCTCGTCGCTTTCTCTCTCTAGTTACTAGTACTTAAAGTTTGCCCTTTACCCAGCCCTTAAATAAATGGCTAAATCTGTTACTGTTTGTGTATTAACACCAAGTTGTATAAGGCCAAAATGAGTAGTAGTAGTAGTATTAGTAGTAGTATTAGTAGTAGTATTAGTAGTAGTATTAGTAGTAGTATTAGTAGTAGTAGTAGTAGTAGTAGTAGTAGTAGTAGTAGTAGTAGTAGTAGTAGTAGTAGTAGTAGTAGTAGTAGTAGTAGTAGTAGTAGTAGTAGTAGTAGTAGTAGTAGTAGTAGTAGTAGTAGTAGTAGTAGTTAGTAGTAGTAGTAGTAGTAGTAGTAGTAGTAGTAGTAGTAGTAGTAGTAGTAGTAGTAGTAGTAGTAGTAGTAGTAGTAGTAGTAGTAGTAGTAGTAGTAGTAGTAGTAGTAGTAGTAGTAGTAGTAGTAGTAGTAGTAGTAGTAGTAGCAGCACACACCTAGCATCCAGGATCTGTGGTGCAATATGGCAATTACTTTTTTATTCTGAGTAATGAGAAGAACAATTGTGGGAAGCATAGGGGCATAAAAATGGAACCAATTCTAGTTTTATCCTTTGAGGTGTAAGGATGCCATAAAGGTCATGTTATTATTTGAGAAAAGTAATAATGACTAGTGACCCTTCTGCATTTTACTGAAACTGATAAAAAAGTGATTTCTTATCTGAACTCAAGTTAGGTCCAAAACATAGCTTAGGGTTTAAAGCTAATTCTGGCCAAATTTGAGGTCAATAGGAGTGTAGTTTTGCTTCCATATTTTTTTTGAAGATGCATTTTCGGTAAAATATGAAATAGGAGAAAATCTACTTTAAAGTTATAATGTTGAGATATGAATATTAATTAGCTAATTAGCATACTACTATGATTATAAATTATTATTTTTACTGACATATCACTTGAACTTTATATATGCAACAATTTGTTCTGTTCCATTGATATATTTTGGCCTGTAATTAATTTACTTTAATAACACTGTTTGAAAACAATAGAATACATAAGAAATATAATACATTGTGTTGTATAAGATAAAGGCTAATTCTGACAGTTTGTTGCGTCATCTGTTGAAAGTTTTTCACCCGCAACTTTTGGAACGCAATGTGCGATTTGTATCAAATAAAAAGTAAAAGAAAGCTGAATGTTTAAGTAATATCATAAGAGAAATTCAAGAAATTGCTCTTTTAGCACCCAAAATTAAATTAAAAAATACATAGAGATCTGCATTCAATGTAATTTAACCCCCGTAATAGTTTTAGGTTAAACTTGGTGTCCATGTATTTTTGTTGTGCATTCATTCGTGTGAATTCGGGTAAAATGTGATTTTGGCCTTGAGTCATTAAGGCTCGTAACAGTGGTAATTGCCTACAACATGGTTTTAAGGAAATTACATGTCAATCAAGCTTGATAACTATCTCATTTAATGTAACAATATACGTGTAAATCACACTATTTACGCATAACACTTTCGTTCTACTAGTCTGTACATTTGCAACTACTACTACTACTGCTACTACTACTACTACTACTACTACTACTACTACTACTACTATTGACATTTAATACCGCGACGAAAACCAAAACAATTTGCACAAAAGGCGCATGAAAACAAAACAATGGATGAAAACAAGAAAAATATAATACATAAAACATCATAACATCAGATAAAGTCCAAATCAAGCAAAATGAATACAGTTACCAGTGGTGTACCGTGACTGCTCCTACCCCTGGGGCTGAAGAAAATTCAATTTTGCCGTCCCTTACCCAACAGCCCGAAAACGTGGACCCCATTTTTTTTCGGTGGTTTGTGAAAAGTGAAGAGCAAAAAAAAAGAAAGAAAAAAAGGGTTTTAGACGCTAGCGCCCTAAAAGCAACACATTTTGATGTATAGTACCATTTTTTCAAAAAATTTTATACTTTTAAAAACTTTTTCAAATTTTTTCAGCCCTTTTTTCTTTACTAATTCTTTGTTGCCCCCCCTTCGGTTTTTGATGCTCCTGTTTTTGCTGCCCCTTCTGCTGCCGCCGCCCCGGCGTTTTGGCCGCCACCTGCTTTTACCCCGGAGGGCTCGCGCCACCAAAGCTCCCCCAAATACACGCATGATTACTGATTGAAAGCAATATTCAATGAACAAATGCTGTTTAAGCAGTTTCTTGAAAATGTCAATTAAAGAGGCGGTTTTGATATGTTCCGGTAATGCATTCCATAGTTTTGGTCCATAAGGACAAAACAAGAAAGTATGTCTCAGACACATTTGGTAAAAAAGCTAAGTGCTATGCGATTTTTTATTTTTTTATTTTTTTAAGAAAATGAGCTATGCGATATGCGATATTTACTTATATTGGGGGTTTTTTTGCAGACATAGCACGATATTTATGTACTTTTTGATATAACATAACAGAAACATAGTAATGTACATACACAATGAATAGTTTTGTTTGTCTCTTTTACAATCATGGCGAAATGTGTACAAAAAATAACAACCAAACTGCAAAAAAAGACAAAATTGAATCGCTATACGATACTGAAAAAAAAAAAATGAACATATGCGTAGCGCTAAGCGCTAAATTAGATTTCGCATAGCAATGCGCGCGGGTGTCTGAGACATACATTCTTTTTTTTCTTGGCCTAACAAGAAAATGATGAGTCAGCAAAGGTTGAATTCTTGGTCTTGTGCTCAGTGAGTATGAAAGAAGTAGTCGAAGTTGAACGAAGACGACGATGAGATGTTGAAACATGAAGCAAATCTGAAAGGTACTCAGGTGCTGTCGACTCCTGAACTAAGCATTGTAGAAAAAAAAGACAATTTACTTTTTTATTCCCTGTGAAACAATTTGAGGTACATTACATCATTATAGGACTACTTTTAAGTTTGGAACCCAATGTGACTTTCGACCCTTCGTGGGAACCACAGGGGGCATAGAATAAAAATGGAACCGATCAAATTGTTATCATTTCAGGTTTAAGGATGCAAAAAAACATTGGTTCCATGTTTGTAGGAAAGTGAAATCCCAAACCCATAGGGCCCATTGCGCCACGTACTATTTAATTAGGAATGAAGTAAAAATTTAACTTACATTTATCAGAAATGGTAAAAAAATGAAAAAGTTGATTTAAATCAGTGACTTTTTGGACAAAAATCATGTGATGTAATGGCGATTTAAATCAATGTCATTTAAATCAAGCAACCCTGGGTTTTTTTTTATCATAAAGTGTTATAATTAAAATGACGTTATGATAAAAACTTTGCTCAAGTAACCTTAGGCCTCATTAAATGGCAGTAAAAACTTGTATAACTTTATAATTATTTCACGGCCTCATTAAATGGCAGTATAAAACTTTCATCAAGAGAATAATAAAACCAGCGTAGAGTTTCCTGTAATGGTATCAATCATAATAAGCTAATGTGTTTTCGGTAATCTTATATTCAACCATGTAGGCGGACGATATTATTTCACGAAAATTAAAAAAGTTGCCTGTAATTCTATCGTTTCTAGTAAGCTTTACTGTGTTGTGTTAATCTTGCAACTAAAACACCAGGCAAACGATAGTGTTATTAATAATATTAGGTAATTGGTATCATATCATTTAAAGGACACGTAATTTTTTATTCTAATATTTTACTAGAGTTGATTATGAGAAAAATAGTTTGTACAATGCCATTTTGATGGGGTAAAGCGTGACGGGTATGAGGCTGTCAATCGAGACAACCACCTTCAACTCCCTTCAAGGGCGATAGGCATAACCCCTCCCTACACACCCCCACACACCCCTACCCAAACAACATACCCTGAGCACATACCCCACACACCCTAGTCAAATTGGGTTTGCACGAAGGAGAAAGAAAGAAAGAAAGAAAGAAAGAAAGAAAGAAAGAAAGAAAGAAAGAAAGAAAGAAAGAAAGAAAGAAAGAAAGAAAGAAAGAAAGAAAGAAAGAAAGAAAGAAAGAAAGAAAGAAAGAAAGAAAGAAAGAAAGAAAGAAAGAAAGAAAGAAAAAGAAAGAAAGAAAGAAAGAAAGAAAGAAAAGAAAGAAAGAGAGAAAAGAGAAATGAAGAGAAAGGAGAAAAATAGAGTTCAATAGTGTTATATTCGGAAAACTGCGACAATTTCTAGCATTTTACCGCTTACGATTGTTTCAGGCGAAGTACAGAAAAACTTGATCTGAGACTGTGAACACTTTAGCATAGGCCCTACCCAAGTGCGGGTAAAGCAGCGTTTAAAACTCTGTCGGGTTCTGTTTTAAGCAATTTTGACATATACATTTTGCTCGAATAACCTCGACTACCAGGGGGAATCGTCCCTCGGCCATCCCCAGAATGGGTCAAAGCGCTGCAGAGAAAAATGATTTGATACATTGGGCGATTTTGAAATGTAAATATTGGAAACATTTTTAGACTCCAAAGGGGAACCCTCATACCTATTAAAATAAATCGATAAATATTTGGTGTAAAAAGGTATGGGTAGCCTTATTTGTTTTACACATATGCACCAAATTATAGCGTCACACGTCATTGCGTTCAGTCACAATGGTTCATTATGTAAAAAAGAGACCGTTTTAAGGGATGGGGTATGAACGTTTGGACAGTATTTATTGTGGGACATTAGAGCACATCCGACATATCGAATTGCATTCTGGATACGACGAATGTCCTTCTGATATCAAATACTTTTGATTTTTTGAAATTCGCCATGTAATATACATTTTATGGCAAATCATTAAAAATTGATATTTTTGATTTAACAGTACTCGAAGTAAACTTTATAAATCTGATGATTTATACTTAAAGTGTATGTACGTGGGATGAAAAGCCGACGATCAATTGAAAATTGTGACCTTTCGTATTGAAGATATGGATTTTTTAAAAAAAAAAAAAAAAAAAAATTAGGTCTTTTTGGGAAAAAAATCCATATCTTCAATATGAAAGGTCAAAATTTTCAATTGATCGTCGGCTTTTCCTCCTAGCTACATACACTTTAAGAATATATCATTAGATTTTATATAAAAACAAAATTCGAGGACTGTTATATATCAAAAATGTGAAAAATATCAAATTTTATAATTTGTCATAAAATTTGTATTATATCGTGAATTTCAAAAATGAAAATTATTTGATATCAGAAAGACATTCTTCGTATTCAGAATGCAATTCGATATGTCCGATGTGCTCTCAGGTCCCACAAAAATACTGTCGAAACGCTCAAAACGCTCATTCCAGATCCCTTAAAGAGTGTTAACAGTTGCATCTGAGTCCATAGGCATGATAGGAGTCAATTCTCCCACAATGCAGTAGGCCAGGTCTACTCATGCGTTTGTTAAAGAAAATCTGACTGCTATGGACTCAGGTGCAACTTTTAAAACGGCCTCTTTTCTTACACAATTAGCCATTGTGACTGAACGCAATGATGTGTGACGCTATAAATTGGTCCACATGTGTAAGACTGAACTGATAGAGCTATACATATCTTTTTACATTTTTACATTTCATTAAATATTTTTCGACTTATTTTTAAAAAATTATTAGGGGGAACTTGTTGTGGACCCTATATGATCGCATTACATTTTGTGATCCACTCCCATCACACACATCATTTAGTTCTTGGTATAAGACTAGTGAAAGTTTCACAATAAATTGGTATTAAATCAGGCTGAACATGGAACAAAACGATAATTTACGTCAAAGGGGCTATGTACACATGTGTATCATTGAGGTCTTGGTATAAGACTAATAAAAGTTTTACAATAAGTTGGTAATCACGCTCAACATGGAACTAAATAAAACAATTTACGTCAAAAGAGCTATGTACAAAATATGCATCAGTGAGTTCTTGGTATAAGACTAATAAAAATTCCTTTAAAAAAGGAATGGGGCGCCCAATGTGAGCTTGGACGTGATATGGTGAATTCCATGGCATGGTGTTTAGATTTGGTCCCGGGGATTTGGTATCATAATGATTTTTCTAGGGAAGAGTAGAAGATGATCAAATGCAAGAGAAATGTGTTTGATTGGGGAAGGTGTATCACAGGACCGTTTTGGATGAAATAAATTGAATTGGAATGAAGCTGTCGTGTCAATTTGCGATTATGTGGGGGTGGGGGAGTTCAATTTTGGGGCACATTGTAGTGATGATATTGCTTTGGATATTGAATATTGTTGAATTTCGTTATACAGGGGGGTATATGATGGATAGTATAGAAGACACAAATAAGTAAGCTCCCCCTGGCAAAATATCTATGTTGACCAAAAGAAAAGTTTTTATGAATGTATAACGTCTGTGATACATATACATCATAACGTCTGTGATACATATAGCCTACATCATCTACTTGCTAATACACTGAAAATCTAATAGAGATGAAGGATAAAAAACAATTACAGAACATTCATTCTTCATAATAGTAGCTATATGGGTATACAATGTTTACAAGATAAGAACGTTAATGTTTTGTACATGAACGTAACATCTTTGATACATAGTTGTTAACACACTGAAAATCTGACTAGAGATTTACAATTTGATGATATCCAAAAGAATACTTACTAACTTAGCATTGAAGAATTAAAAAAATTACAGAACTTTCATTTGTTAACATACACGTAGCAATGTTTAACAATGTTGAAAATACAAACGTAACGTTTTGTTCATAAACATAACACCCTCGACACATCTAGGATCCGCATAATTTGTTGATTAATGTCATAAACAGTCACAAAAGATTTATGGTCTGATCATTTTATCATTTTAAGGGGGACCCGATATTGCATTTGGAAGAACCAGGCTTTTCAATTACTATTAAAACTGCTGGGTACCAAACTTTTTGATACAGCTTGTATAGTAATTTGTTCTAATTTCCATGCAAAAGGAGCCAGTTGCTTCATCCTTAAAAACAAATAGGCTACACCATAATTTCCAATTACCCCATGCAGATAGATACGACCTTGGTAAGATAAGCATGTTAATTGTTATGTCACTATCACTATCTTGATCTTGATAAGATGCCTGACTTTGAAACTTTGGGTACGAAAACTCATACTCTGCAAGTTAGGTCAAATTTTGCACTATGATTGTTTATTTGAGGTTATTGGACTATGCCATTCAGATTAGGCTATTGTAGTCCATAGTGTTGGTCACCGTCTATCGGGTTCTAAGAGGCGGTAAACTGGTTACAAAGGTCAAAGTGGTTACAAAGGTCAAAGGTCTCGATTTATTTGGTGTTTTTACAAATCCATTAATTTTGTCTTTTAAACAAAGAATATACGCACACCATTTTATCCTGTGCATAACAGAAAACAATAATAAAATAAAATCCAGGCATATTGTGGTTTTATTTCTGAGCAAGGGCATAATTTTACTTAAAAAGTATAATCATGCTTAACATGGTTAAAAATCAGTTGTAGCCATTTACGTAGAAAGGTTGATTAACACGTGTATTGTTACATTGGCAGTAATCATGGTAATTGAGATAATTAAAAAGCGCACGGTTGAAATGAATAGCCCGATATACATGTAGAAGAGTCACGAATTCCACATCAATCACAAAACTGACATGTTCCTTCTTGTTTTTTAGGGTTTTTTTTTTTCGCTTTTTAATAAGCAATAATGTGATCTTTTAAACTAAATGTGCGATATTTTTTCGTAACCTTGTGTGCACCTGCCTAGGGTCCTCTTAAGTCTGCGGCAGATGACGTTTCAAATTTTCTTTAAAAATTCCGTATTGTATATTTTAAGTACCATATTTAGAATCGGCATGAAAAATGCATTAAAATGAGTACAAACAAGCCTTGTATTGGTTCAGTAGTTCTTTTTGAGAAAAAACTTGGCCTTTTTATGTTGACGAAGCCTTAACGATTTTCATTCAATTCAAACCTTTCGTGACAGTTATAATTAATATTATTTCAGCATTTTGAGTAATTAAATTTAATTATAACTGTCAGGAAAGGTTTCTGTCCATTTTCAGCCGAAATAACAAGATAAAGTGAAAGAAACCACAATGGCTATATTGACAATTTAATTTAATCCTAGAACAATTTAAGGGGGTTGTACCACCTCCTAAGATTTTGTCTCCGTCATAAAAAAAAACGCACGCGTTTATGCCCAAACGACCTAAGGCCCATAGGGTATATTGCTGATCCATTGATTATCCTTTTCTGGTGCATTGTGGGATAGAAAAGGGGGCAAATCGATCGCTAATTTGCTCCCTTTTCTATCCCACAATGCACCAGAAAAGGATAATTAATGGATCAGCAATATACCCTATTCTCCGTTATAGTTCAAGTTTGGTCTCAGGAATGACAAAATGCCAACCACAAAGAATTCATAAAATTCATTCAGAGTCGTAAACTTTAATAGTTTAAGAACACAAAACAATGCATGGGTGATTTTTCAACAATACTTCATTTTTGAGCAATATTACTTGTACGTATTGGGGGTAACGTATCAGTGATAACGTATCTGTGAAACCCTTTCCCATCTTTGTCTTAATCGTGCAAGTGTAAAAACTGACCGACTTAATACCCATACTTGATCAGTCATCACCCAATGTACTAAAGTCTGGTATGGTATTTGGCTTCATTTATCACAGCGTTTTTTCCGAGGGAAGTAGAATTTAGGTAACGTATCTGTGACGGCATGAACGTAACGTCAGGACTTTTTGCCATTAATAGACCTGATTTTGTTTTACTTTGAAACCATTGTGTTATGTTCCATATATAATATATAACTATGGAGCCTGCTTGATCCATCACATATCAGAACATTTATCTAATTATTATCGAAAAAAACAATTATTTTCACAGATTGTTATCCATTAGAAATATGGTAACGTATCTGTGAACAATATTGGCGACATAGTCTAAAAGACACGTTGGAAAAATTTAATAATCTGTGTTGTGATGATTTATACTTTATAATTAGGGTATGATACCAGCTAATGAAAAGTACCTATAATCCAGTATATGCGCGCATGTTTAGAGAGCAGGGACACATTATACGGAACACACCTTGGCTGGCGACATGGAGGAAAACAATGGACATGCATAATCAGCTTTATTGTTTTATACTTTCTGGGCATGTTACAACCTCAAGCCTCACACATTTTAAAAAGCAACTCCCAAGTATAAGTTATATTAATAAAAGTTATTTCTCTCTGACGAAACAAGTCTGAATACGACTTGAAACTATGGGCGACACATATTTGACATTTTGAACACTTTATCGGAAAATGTGCCCAAAGCTAATCGTAGATCCATCCTTTGCGCTCATTCTAGTGATACAATTGTACCCCAGCACCATACCCGGGGTAGGACCGACCATCAAAGATTACCATAGTGGGGAGGGGGTCTTGGTGAGGCCCAATGATTTTCATTTCGCTCTTGTGAAATTATTCCAAGAGCTACTGACTTTATACGTTTGTACATAGCCAGAATTTCCCACATTTCGGGCCAAATTTGCACCGGCGCCCTGCACATTATGACGTCATACCGGCATTAAGTTGGGAATGTTTGTACTTATTTTAGTATCACTGGATAGAGGAGGCCCGTAGCTATACGTTAGTATCAAATCGTTATGAATTCGGCAGAGTGACGAATCGAGAATTTTGAGCAAATTGAGTTTTCGTATGCTTATGATTATGTTTCAGGTTATCTTTTATTTCCACCAAAAATTAATGGTAAATTTTACTCCCCGACGTAGTTATTGGAATTTTGATTTGGAGGAATCGCGCCTAAGTATGATAAATGAATTCGGCAGAGAGACGAATCGTATACTAAAGGTAAAGGTAAAGGAGACGATCCTGTATAAACAGTGATCGGAGTGCCCATCTCTCTTTCATTGGCGATTGGGCCAGACTCCTCAATGTAATGTTGCTATAGGGGGATCGCTACACCTCCTCTACAGCGAGTCTGTTACCTTCCCAGCATTTAAGAATACCGGTACCCATTTAAACACCTGGGTGGAGAGGAGTAATCCAGATAAAGTGCCTTACTCAAGGGCACAACACGATGGCGTCGCCGGGGCTCGAACCCGCAACCTTCCGATTATGAGTCAGTGCCCGTTCCGCTAGGCCACCGTGCCCACCGTATACTAAGCTGTACAAATTAGGTTGATCTATAGTATTGTATAGCGGGATACCCCTGAATTTTCTATATTTAATGTCCTATACTGATATATTTGATACCAACGTATAGCTGTAGGTATCTTCTATCCAGTGATACCAAAAGAAGTACAAACATTCCCCACATGATATAGCTATGGCTTAATAATGTGAGTGCGCCCCGTGGAATTGGAAAAACCCGGACAATCATACGCAAAATATAAGCCAATATTGTTATTTCTCCTTTAAAACCCTCGAGTCATATACCGTTATATTTCGTTATGAACACGACAGAGTGCCGAATACGCAAAATTGCTGTTCTGAGTAAACGGCGATTGAAAATCTTGGTATCATTTCATTGGTCCGCTAGGCCACCGTGCCCACCGTATACTAAGCTGTACAAATTAGGTTGATCTATAGTATTGTATAGCGGGATACCCCGAATTTTCTATATTTAATGTCCTATACTGATATATTTGATACCAACGTATAGCTGTAGGTATCTTCTATCCAGTGATACCAAAAGAAGTACAAACATTCCCCACATGATATAGCTATGGCTTAATAATGTGAGTGCGCCCCCGTGGAATTGGAAAAACCCGGACAATCATACGCAAAATATAAGCCAATATTGTTATTTCTCCTTTAAAACCCTCGAGTCATATACCGTTATATTTCGTTATGAACACGACAGAGTGCCGAATACGCAAAATTGCTGTTCTGAGTAAACGGCGATTGAAAATCTTGGTATCATTTCATTGGTCCTTCTAAAAATTTAAAATATTCATGAGCACTCATTTGAAATGTATATTATAGCAGTGAATGTACAAGATTTATTTGCAATACTCGCATGTTTTGAAACAATCGATATATCCCCTCAAAACGCGTTTTAACAGCTATTCGGCTTTATGCTGTATCCAAACTTTCTCTATCACCGCGCAGAGGGGTCGAATACGCATTCAGCTACGTGTAAACCATGGCACGAATCCTTGATTTGGGGCTTTTGTGTAGAAATTACTGATTGTCCTAAGGCTATGTAAAATTAACTTGGTGTATAACTCAATAGTTATAAATAGTCATCCCTGTAATATTTAGCAAAAACTCGAGGATTTTAAAGCAGAAATAATAATATTAGCCTATATTTTGCGTATAATTTTATGGGATTTTCCAATTTCACGGGGGCGCACTCACATTATTAAGCCATTAATAGCGATACCATGTGGGGAATGTTTGTACTTATTTTGGTATCACTGGATAGAGGATACCTACAGCTATACAATACTATAATATAGACAATTCGGGGTTTCCAGCTATACAATACTATAGATCCACCTGATTTGTACAGTAAAATATACGATTCGTCTTTTGCCCGAATTCATTAATCGCTGTTAGGCGCGATTCGTCCAAATCAAGATTTCAATATCTACGTCGGGGAGTAAGATTAATTATTAATTTTTGGTGGAAATAAAAGATAACCTGAAACATAATCACAAGCATACAAAAACTCAATTTGCTCAAAATTCTCGATTTGTCACTCTGCCGAATTCATAACGAATTATGATACAAACTTTGCCAACTTTATATTAGTTTACCTAAGATAAAATGGCAATAAAACTTACCAAACTTTATGGTAAAATTTTGCCAACTTTTAAGTACCGTTAGGTATGATAAAATGGCAATATAATATTTTAATAACTAAATGACAAAAACTTTAGGCTAACTAAAAAGGCAGCATAAAACTTTGATAACTTTATAATTACTTTAATTCATGGTCAAAAGGCAGCATAAAACTTTTATGAAGAGAATAATAGAAAAGATTAAAAACAGGGTAGAATTACCTGTACTGACATCATTTCTAATAAGCTAACGAGTTTTTGTTCATATTATAGCTTTATACGATATTATGTCACGGAAATTAAAAAAGGTAATTAATTATGATCTTTTCTAGAGAAGTTGTCTGTAATTCTATCATATCTAATTTAGATAATGATACTTAGCCATGACAACGATATTCGGCTATTCTATATCAAATCCACATTCCCCCTGTGGACGATTTTGGAAATATCTTCCACAGTGGGAGCATGCATTTCAAGTGGAATAAACAAATTAGGGTAACTCTATTTGAATTTCATACACCCTTTGAGAAAGATTTAGCCTGAATTATCCACAGAGAGAGGATGAGTTTCAAATAGAGTTGGTTAATGTGCTAATTCCATTTGAAATTCATACTCCCCCTGTGGAAGATATTTATAAATTCTTCCACGGGGGAGTGTAAACTTTAAATGTATTAGCCCGTGTAATGCTAGCTCAGTGTAATTTCGCTTAGGTGCTAAACTGGGGGTGCAACTCCTATATTGGCATGGGCATTTGCTTTGATTCTCAAAATACATAGGCCTAAAAGCTTTTGAGTGGAAAATAATCTGGCCAAAAATAACTATAAGAGCGAAGGGTTTCTGACTGAAAGTGAAGACTTAAGGGGTGGGGTATGAACGTTTGGACAGTATTTATTTTGGGACATCAGAGCACATCAGACATATCGAATTGCATTCTGAATACGAAGAATGTCATTCTGATATCAAATAATTTTGATTTTTGAAATTCGCAATTTAATACACATTTTATGGCAAATCATTAAAATTGATATTTTTGATATTTAACAGTACTTGAAGTAAACTTTATAAATCTGATGATTTATACTTAAAGTGTATGTAGGTGGGATGAAAAGCCGACGATCAATTGAAAATTTTGACCTTTCGTATTGAAGATATGGATTTTTTCCCCAAAACACCAAAAAAAAATTAGGTCTTTTTGGGAAAAAATCTATATCTTCAATATGAAAGGTCAAAATTTTCAATTGACTGTCGGCTTTTCCTCCTGCTACATACACTTTAAGAATATATCATTAGATTTATATAATTTACTTCGAGGACTATTATATATCAAAAATTTGAAAAATATCAAATTTTATAATTTGTCATAAAATTTGTATTATATTGTGATTTTCAAAAATGAAAATTATTTGATATCAGAAAGACATGCTTCGTATTCAGAATGCAATTCGATAGGTTCGAGGTGCTCTCATGTCCCACAAAAAATACTGTCGAAACGCAATAAACGCTCATTTTAGATCCCTTAACAGATTATAAAATTATAAAGTCATATTTGTACAAAATCGGGACCTTATTGAATTAGATATGACTTACAGGAAAAGGGACTGGAGAACATGCTTGATTATAGGCCTATACTATTCAATGCACCACTTTGGGAATGTATGGGGCCTCTAATTGGGGTTGTGCCGGGGAGGTGGAGGGCTTGAAATACTGCCGGAATGGTGCACATGAGGGACGACAACTGCACATAAGCATGATTATTGTATCCCTATTAGAATGCCTCCCCCGGAGCCTCCACTTCTGATCACTGCCTATTAATCATAAAACTGACGTATGAAACTGGTGGGATTATCACATGATGGGGAGTGGTATCACGTGACGGGGAGTGGTCCTACTTGATGCAGGGTCTATTTACCTATAAATGCTGACTTTGGTGAGCGCGAATTGAGTCGCACCTCGGCACTTCATGAAGCTAAGCCCTGTGTTTTCTACTTTCTGTTCCAATTGCCTGGATTTGGTGGAGCAATCGGCATCAAAGCGTTATCAAAAGAAGAAGTTATCCACAAAATAAGCTAACCTATTCAGCATTTTGTTTCGGATACGTGACAATCGTTTTGGAGGATTCGGACGGTGTTCAGTCAATTGGAGCCTCTAACTTGGTCCGGGAACTTGGTAAGTCAATTATTTAACATTTCTAAGATTATTCATTGCATCTTTGATTTAATCAAGTATTGCATATTATTTTTATTTGCTATATTTGTTTGCTATACACATGATCAGAACTGAAAGACGAAGTAAACTAAAGATGTGTGTTTTATGTTTATTTATATTTTGAACATCGATGCTAATTTGATCTAAAATATAATATTAATGGACAGTGATGCAGTTTTTCCAAGTAACAAGTTTCTTGTATCTCGTTTAATACCGTATTTTATTCAAATCTCTACATTTTAATAGTTGAGCCTCAATTGTTTATGATATAAAAGAAGAAATTCATTTGACTGAGAACATCAAATCATGATTGCCACCACAAACTAATCGTTACATGTTGTGGGAATTAAGTTGTGGGTATATTAAACATTTAAATATAGTGTTGTGAGCAGGGGATTTAGAATTTATTTATTTCGTAAGGCTCTTTCAAATGCTAAAGTAGAGTTTGTGGTAAATATGTGATTTACAGACTATGACTTTGGTTTTTTCAATGAGTGTTTGTGTGTGGGGTTGGTTTGTGTGTGTTCAATGCTAGTTTACTCTCAGTGTCGACTGCAGACGACAAGTTTTAAAAAAAATTACAAATTCAGAAATGTAAATTTGCATGACTATATTTGGAATCAGCATGAAAAATGCATTAAAATGAGTACAAACACGCCTAGTATTGATCCAGTAGTTCTTAAGATAGCTCTTGATATTTTGAGAAAATATTTCAAAAGTTGAATTTTTTCCATTGAAGCGCATGGCTAGCACGCAGAGCATTAACACTCTCCACGCGGGTGACGACTGCAGACGACAAGTTTCAAAATTTCTTTAATAATTCACAAATTTCCGAATTGTGCATTTTCATGACCATATTTAGAATTGGTATGAAAAATGCATTACAATGAGTACAAACAAGCTAGTTAATATTTGTAATTCATTTGTATTTCGTCAGCAAAATGAAAGATCGTATGTCATTTTGAATTGTATGCCATCAACGATATTAGGTTCTTTTTTAATGATGTTTTTGTTCGCCTTTATTGTTCTAAAATTTTTGAGGTTTTTTGTAGATCTCTGTGTGAAAAGACCTGCTGTATTCTTTGCCATTATGTAGCAGTAATAAAGGATAGTAGTAGTAGGGGTGGGTGTGTGGGTGGGGTGGGGGTGTGTGCACAGGTGTGGGCTGGGGTGAGGTTGTGGGGTGGTTTTTATGACTTGCGTTTTTTCATAGTGATAAGTATACATACTCATCCGTTATTTATTAAGGCAAAAAACGGAACCCTAACGTAGTTTAGTTCATTCGCTAACACGTTTGTTTGTCAGTTTGTTTGTTAACACGTTCGTTTATCAGTTTGTTTGTTAACACGTTCGTTTGTCAGTTTGTTTCGTTAATAATTAAGGCAAAAAACGGAACCCTAACGTAGTTTAGTTCATTCGCTAACACGTTTGTTTGTCAGTTTGTTTGTTAACACGTTCGTTTGTCAGTTTGTTTCGTTAATAATTAAGGCAAAAAACGGAACCCTAACGTAGTTTAGTTCATTCGCTAACACGTTTGTTTGTCAGTTTGTTTGTTAATACGTTCGTTTATCAGTTTGTTTGTTAACACGTTCGTTTGTCAGTTTGTTTCGTTAATAATTAAGGCAAAAAACGGAACCCTAACGTAGTTTAGTTCATTCGCTAACACGTTTGTTTGTCAGTTTGTTTGTTAACACGTTCGTTTGTCAGGTTTTTTTGTTAACACGTTTGTTTGTCAGCTATATCAGAGGTGCGTACTTCATATTGCCATCAAGTCTAATTTCAATGTATTTATCTAAAGAGTCGGTAAAGTGGGTGGTTTTCCTTATTATGCCGATGAGATTCATTTATACCATTTGTATTTTGTAATCTGTATTTCGATGTAACCAGATTAACATCAACATTTGTAATTGGATTGTAAACCTGTTATCTTGTAATATCATAATTGAAATTCATGATCATCATCCTCATACATCATATTGGATTATATGATTTGTATTATTATTATTATTATTATTATTATTATTATTATTATTATTATTATTATTAGTGTTATTATTAGTGTTAGTGTTATTATTATTATTATTCTTATTATTATTATTATTATTATTATTATTAGTGTTATTATTAGTGTTAGTGTTAATATTGTTATTTTTATTATTATTATTATTATTATTATTATTATTATTATTATTATTATTATTATTATTATTATTATTATTATAATTAGTGTTATTATTATTATTATTATTTGTATTATTATTATTATTATTATTAGTAGTAGTAGTAGTAGTTATTATTATTATTATTATTATTATTATTATTATTATTATTATTATTATTATTATTATTATTATTATTATTATTATTATTAATATTATTATTATTATTATTATTATTATTATTATTATTATTATTATTATTATTATTATTATTATTAGTGTTAATATTAGTGTTAGTGTTATTATTTATATTATTATTATTATTATTATTATCATTATTATTATTATTATTATTATTATTATTATTATTATATAGTAGTAGTAGTAGTAGTAGTATCATCATTGTTATTGTTGTTATTATTATTATTATTATTATTATTATTATTATTATTATTATTATTGTTATTATTATTATTATTATTATTATTATTATTATTATTAATATTATTATTGTTAGTGCTGTATTATTATTACTATTGTTATTGTAATTATTATTTTTATTATTATTGTTATTATTATTAATATTATTATTATTATTATTATTATTGTTGTTGTTGTTGTTGTTGTTGTTGTTGTTGTTATTATTATTATTATTAATATTATTATTGTTATTGTTGTATTATTATTATTACTATTGTTATTGTATTATTATTATTATTATTATTATTATTATTATTATTATTATTATTATTATTATTATTAATATTATTATTATTATTATTGTTATTATTATAAATAGCGAGTTAGGGCATTCAAAATGCCCTAACTCGCGATTTGTAAGTTGACTAGCAGTTAAGGCATACGCCCTAATTTTCACTTCCGTGTATCTCACGTAATCTCTATTATTTTTCATTCATGTTACTTCTGCCAACTAATGTCATTATCTTCGAAGATTTTATCTTGTATTTGTAAGGTTTTTTCCAAGAAATTAGGAAGAAAGAATGTTTTATTAGAAAATGCGTATTAAATACTATTTACGTTCAAAGTATAGACGGCGACTTAGGGCATTCATATGAAATTCGATGATATCATTAAAAGTGGCCTTTATTATTGAGAAACTACGATACAATATATTAATTTGAGCGACTACAAATACTAATTGTGTGTAAAAATGTCACAAAAAAATCAAATTTGATTATAAAAGGTTTTATTTGTCTGTCTTTGGGATGATGTTGTTATCAATAACTCCCGATATTTTGTGTCGCCAAATTGATGATTTCGAAATTCCCCTGTACTGCCGTAATATTTTCATGGGGCCTAATTTTATGTTTTTGCATAAACATTTATTTTTTTTTTCAATCATTTATCAAATTTATTTTTGTAAACATTTTTGTAGAATTTTAAACATATGCAATGGCTGTAAAAGCATCTAGAATTCATTTCAAATTAAACAGCGAAATCCTCAATCAATTAAGAACGTATACAATAGTCAACCCGCACCCGCCATGTTATTGGATAGATCCGTTCGACGTCACGTTCTGAATCAGAAGCACTGATCTCTACCATGGAATAAGTATATAGAGCACGTAGTGTCTCTACACACCTCAGAAGTCGCTGCTCAGTGGCATAAATATCTCCAGGATACATCATGCATGTACATGTGTATGTACGGACATGGCGACTTCAAATCTGTAACCATGTACTGACAGGCGATACACAAAACAGATTTGATTTAAGCAAAGTAAGCATGTAAGTATACACCATGTATATTTTAGTTTAAATAACAGCAACACACACTGCACATGAACTGCACCAGTACAGTGTGTACAGTATGGCTTTACTATAATTGTTTTCATCATTCATGGTTTTATCGGCATGCATGCGTCATAGTCTATCTACCTCGAGACACTGGCACTAGCTTTGAAGTTTAGCGTGTTCCGCGTCAGATCGTTACTTGGTGCGTGTACATACTTTTATGCGGGCATCAATGTGCCGCATAAAATTATGTGCATTGTGCACACAACTTAACCACGCTAAAGCTGGTTTCATACTACCCTGCCGCTTGCCGCTGAGAGGCGTGGCGCACGCGCATTGCAAACAAACGGACACAATCAAGGCTTGTCAATGGTTGAAACGCCCTGCCGCTTGCCGCAGCGGCAAGCGGCAGAAAACTAGTGCCGTCGTCTCGATGCAGTTGGCAAGCTATTTGTTTTAGAGGGAGTTGAGATTTAAAAGCATATCTCAAATTATTCCACTTGTTCATGTTATTGGTCATGGGAATTAAGGCCGTCAGCCTTTCGCCATCTTGTGGGTACAAATGATACGCGTGTTCATGCGTCGGACACTACGCGCAGGGCGCAGCTTGCCATGAAACTGTTATCATGCATCATCACGCATGGAGATCGAAGGACCATCGCAGCATGTACCCACAATATGGCGGCATATGAGTATGACGTCACGCTGACAGCCTCTATTGAATGAATGCAGCTTTCAACAGCTGTACACAATCCAACTGCGATCCTATATCGCGTATTTCAAACTACAACACGAAAGCGGTCGAGCGCACAATGGATACCAAAATTACCACACAATGCCAACCAATCATGAGTGCATTGGCATGGATGGGTCCGCGTTAGGCATGAACAATCATACATGGTGGCGTATATCGCGCAGTGTACGCACAAATTTGTCACGCTATGCCTATGTCAGGCTGTGTTCATTCAATTGGAATAATCTGTAAAGCACATGAAGGCTTGCTATAGGCCCGAGCATCACAAATACCGGTTAGGCATGAGCGCTGACGCTAAGCCCAGCCCCAGCAGTAGTACATGTACATGATGTTTGAAGCATCTCTCTTATGTCATGTTCTCTAGACCTAGTATATAATAGGCCTATTTTGCAGTAAACATTTGACGAGCGCGTACTACTACTACCAACCATGATGTTGCAGAGTCAGAGCCAAAAACGTGTATGGTGCAAAGTTCATTCATAAATTTCCACTTTGCAACAGCAGATTGCCTCAGCAGCAAACAGGGCAAGTGCATTTCAATGCAGTAAATACGCCATCGCCATGTAGGCCTACGGTTAAAATATGTGCTCATCAAAGGTTCACTGCAAAAATATTATAGGGACTACTTTTCACCTTAGGGAGATAATTGGAAATATATTATATCAATCATGCATAGACAAAGTTTGCTGACTCTAGCTTGCCTTGTGCGTATGCATGTATGTAGGCCTGGCCTAGAGTGGGGTTTTGAGTACGGTACTAGTCTAATGTGCATCATGTTCAACACTGTTCATGTCACGTCCACCCTTGATGTGTGCATGTATGCTCTGTGCGATTAACATTATGTGTGCGAAGTGTAAAATTCACCAAAGTATGCGCATTTACACAACACGCAATTAAGCACAATTCGTGACCGGTGCTGTGCCTACAACCTACTTGATACTGTATGATACATTTATGGCGTGCAGAGAACGCGCATTAAAAGGGCATTTTGTGATCCACAGCCTCATCCCCCCACTATTCTCAAAAAAAGTTGTGATTTTTATACCACTCACTGTACCTCTGGCTACATAATGTTTGGGGCTGTGCAATAATTATGAGCCCTGGGGAGGGAAAAATGGGGGGGAGGCAAGAAATTTTGGGGGGGTCGAAAGGGGGGGGGAAGCAATTTTTGGCAAAGCTGAGAGGGGCAAGAGATTTTTTGCACAGCGTTCTTGGGGTGCCTTTTAAATAAAACGCTCTAAAAAGGCGTAGGGAAACCGTACGGAAACGCTTAAATATGCAAATTTTCATGCTCGCTACGCTCGCAACATGTACATAGACCATTTAAAATTTGCAAATTGGCATGTGCAAGTGGGGGGAGCAAAGATTTTTTGGCAGGCCGAGAGGGGGGGGGGGGGCAAGCAATTTTTGGCAGGCCGAGAGGGGGGCAAGCGATTTTTGGCGAGCCATTTGGAAATTTTACCCCCCCGGGCCTCATAATTATTGTACATCCGGGATTGCACAGCCCCTTATGTACGGTACCAACAATTTCTTGCAGATTAATTTGTTTCGCCAAAATATCACCAAATTTGAATTTCCTTCGAACTGGTATGTACCAGAACGAAATTACAACAGTGGCCTATGGAGCAGTGCAGTGTAATACACTAAATCATGCATATAAACTCGCAAACGCAAAATTGGAATCAACTGAAATTTTGGAAATAAGCTTTTTTCGTGGATATCTACTGAAAAATGTCATAAAAAGAGGATGCTAGGATCACAAAATCCTCCTTTAATGTAAGTTGACACACGCACAGTGACAATTAAAAAAAAAGACAAATATTTTTTGCTAATTATAAGCTCTCAAATTTTGGAAGATTAAAAAATAAATTAATTAAAAATGCACTCGTATTAAAGTTAGATATTCATAAAAAAAAATATATCTAATGGGTTTGAGCACTCTAAATTCCAAAGTTAGTCACTTGTATAAAAGTAGGCTAAACTTGTTTAAGCAATATTGTAAAATATGATGAGTTAGCCCCCCCATTTTATTTGTCAAAATTCTGATTTTTACACGATTTACATAATAGCAAGTTGGTGGTGCGCGCCCTTAGACATTTGGCTACGGGCTGCGAATAGCAAGGACAATTTTCAGAAGAAAAAAAACCACCATGTTGTCATCGAAGTTTCACCAGTGTTCTATAACATGGCTAGAAAGAAATGCCCCATTTTGCACTACAGAAGAAGAAGAGCTGAACCACTGCCCTTGTGAAGTAATTTTGTGAGCTAAGATTTGATTAATACCCAGTTATGTGAGTAAAGAACAAGAAAGACACGAGAATTCATCTGGTTTAGCTCTGACAATTCAACTTGTAGGCTGAAAATAAAAAATCTGGTACATGTATACTAATGAATAGTTTACATCCAAAAGCAACCAAACTTGAGCCAAATCTCGATATGAGAGCTTGCATGTAATGGTGGTATTCAAGGTCAAAGGTCATTTGAGGTCAACTTGTAAATAGGCTGAAAAGGATGATTATTACTTGTGTTTACATTGTCCGACGTGACGCCCGGGCGGACCTTGGCCGAGTAGCGGTAGGCGTTGCCAGGAGTAGTGGCAGTGTGAACGATGGTCATCGTAAGTTCCGCCAGGCGCGTACATCGACGATTTACTCCTGACAAAAGTCAGGAGTAGCAAGCTGGGTGTACCCTCCGCCAGGTGTAAGTTGCAATGTAAACACTAGCTACTCCTGACACGCGGTGTAAGTTTCACCTTTTGTTGGTCGGAACTAAGACATTACATATTGCGTGGTTGAAAAAGGTCACAGAAACACTGGAAGTGGTAGTCGATGTTTACACCGACCAGAAGTGAATGCTTGGTGGATCGGCGTAATGCTAGGAGTAGGCTAGGTGTGGACACGCTGTAGGAGTAGCGAAAATATTTGTGGAATTTTTATCAATGTTAGCGTAACTTTACGCCGGGAACATGTTGAATTAGTGGACATGCTTGTAAGTCCTTGTCAACTTCCAGTACATGTATAGGGATCAGCAGGAACATATTTCCTTTTTCGTAGCAGAATTGGGACTAGGATCATACATAGGCTCTTAAAACCTGTGACTAAAACTGTTGAACATTGCTTTAATTGCCAAGTAATAGGAATAGATCTTTTATTTTATTACACAGGAGTGTAAAATTTAATTCTTCATTATTCTTTGTTAATTTGTATTTTTTGATTTTACAGCTAGAAGAACCTTAATGTAGAAGGAAAGTATATAGAGAGCTTTTTTTCCGAAATGGCAGTATATCACAAGTAACAAGTTCCAGACTTCGAAGTTTCCAGAGGTAAGAAATTGAAAAGCAAGCCAGTATTGCAGTGGGGCAATCTCTCCCCGGGCAATCTCTGTGCTCCCTGATACTAATATAGATTCCATATCATGTTGGAGCGATGGGAAAAGGTTAAAGGTCATTGGACCTCGACCATTGTCCCAAATAGGGGACGATTGGTCATTAAGACTATTGGTCATTAAGATTTATATTATCAATTTCTGATTCGCGTCTCAAAGAAACTTGCCATGAAAGAAAAAGGAGTTATATTGTTCATCAACTATAATTTTTGTTGACATAATTATAGGCCTAAATCATGTACTTCACCATGTTAAAAACTTCACCATGTTATTTGAATTTTATATTGATTTGGGCAATGATACCAAGGCAGACAGAAAGTCAGATGGAGGGATGAGATAGCAAGTTTCATAGGGATCAGGTGGATGGCAAAAGCAAATGACAGGAAACTTTGGTGCCAAGTTGGGGAGGCTTAATAATTCGCCCTGCAGTGGGCTGAATACGGCTGATGATGATGATGAAATCAAAATTGTGCTTAGCTTATTATTTTACTATAGGACTATTTTTACTTCACTACTCTATGTGCGTGTTTATAGTGAGCCAGATTATCCGGTATTTAGCGTATATTAACATAAATCAATTGTTAGGCCAAAAAAAAAAAACTGTTTGTTTGACCTCCACAGCTTTGAAAGAGGGCGTGCGGGCGGGCGGATTTCTTTAAATTTATTTTTTTTTAAATTTTTTTTTTTCGGATTTGGCGTATTCCTGGACCTAGCTAGAGCTTAAAATAAATGCCACATTCATAATGGTGACTTTAAAAAAAAAACATTTTGTGTATTTAATATGCAGTTATAATTTGTGTTCATGACATAGTCTTTTAATGATTTCATATCCAATGTATTTTGAAGTCACTAAAAATAATAGACTATGACATGAACACAAGCTATAACTTTGCATATATTGAAGACACAAAATGTTTTTGGGGCTTTTTTACTTTCAACCATGAAAGATCTTAGTATTTAGCTCTAGCTAGGTCCAGAGATACTCCAAATCTGAAGTTGAATTTTACTTATTTTTATTTTTAAAAAAATTATTAAAAAAAATTGGTCAGGCCTTGATCTGAGGAGCGGGCAGTGGAGGACAAACAAACAACCTTTTTTTTTTGGCCTTATTGCAGTATAATAAGTCCACTACAATTTTAACCCCCCCCCCCTCAATGCCCCATCATTTGAACCAGAAGTCCATATATAGTTAGTCATTTTGGTGTGATTTTTAAGCTTACCTATTTTTTCTTGAATTACTGTTGTGAAAAAGACCTATAAATAATGCCCCCTCTTTGAAAATGCAACATCACCACAAGTAAATACTGCACGGTACTGGCTACAGCTTACAGACCCAGTACAGACCAAACACACTAGAAACCCACAAAGACAAGAAAGTGCTCATATTTGGCGAGGCTAGGCGAGAAAAGGTAAAAGACAAGGTAGCATACAAGAATTTTTCTTTAAAAAAGACAAGTTCACGGATCAAGTGTATAGTACATGTACTTTGATCTAACATTTAATATTCACATCTAACCTACTCTGCACTTATTCGGCAATAAATAAGTGATATGAGGCTTGATAATGATACCTGCGTCTTGACTCTGGAAAACAATATTTTTAAAAAGCTGATTTTGCATTTAGTCTCTTAAGCCACCTCTGGAGCCACCTCTCATTTTGCATTTAGGTTTTTATTGCGTTGCAAAGTAGCAAAACTTTCTTTATATATGGAACAATCCGTGCCTGGAAAAGGCTATCCCCTCTTACAACCTATCAACAGGTCTGATTTCTGTAATGAGGTGTCACCAGGTTTGCAAGAGATAATAATACCAAATATAAAGACCATGAAATTCACCACATCACAACCAAGCTCACATTGGGTGCCCATTCCTTTTTTAAAGGAATTTTTATTAACTCATTGCTAGCTTTTGTTAGGGTCAGGGTGTCAGGGATATTTGTCTTTGTCAATATTATACAGGTTTATACACATGGGTTATTACAAGCGTTAATAAACATTCAATTAACTATAGATAATGGACTTAGTTTTGTGCAATGTAGTTATATTGAACTTTATCTGAAGTAAATAACATGCTACACAGTTTTCTATACAGAATGAGGAGGCCTTTTGTGATGAGGCCTGACCTCGACCTGCTAGTTTTGATTAACCAAATCAGTTATGTGTATTGTCAGCATGTGATGGCTATAAGCCAATTACAAACTTGTTTCTAAAAAAGGCTAAAAAATTCCTACGCTGGATAGACTCTTGGCTAGGTTAAGTGCTAATAGTAAGTTGTCATGTTGGGCAAGATTAGATAAAGGCATACAAACTAGGGTATGAGATATTGGAAATAAGCTGCTGCTTACCTACCCAATATTTGTTGGTTATGGAAGAACATATCATAAATATTAGGTAACATGGTGTTTTGAATGAACCAGGGAGGTTTAACAATGAGAAAACGATCAATTCCTCCATATCTTTTAATACATACATGAATAGGAACTCTATTTGGCCGTGTGTATACCCTGTATTTGACATGTATGACAGACACTCTAAAAACACTGTCTGGCAATGTGCTATATTTAGATCACTGAGCAAGATAAAATACAAATTGTCATGATTGTGGAATAGTGGAACACCTGATTTTTGGCATATTTGTCATGTTTACACATGTCCCAACTTGCACCTAAATGGAATCAGCCAAATTTGTTGTGTTTGTAATTGTAGGTCATCATAGCAAAGTTCGACATAATGTCATAATTCAAGAATTATTATTAGCATTATTTTAGCATTTTAAGTGCATAATAACAAATTTAAAATTTGAAGGAAATCGTACATTAAGGCTTTAAGCTTACCTGAAAAGTCTTCTTACCATGCTAAAGTACATGTAATTATTAATCAGCTAGTCAAGACCATTCCTCTTGTACAAGATATTAATTAAGGCCTATAAGCCTAAACTGAAAAATTGGGGTTTTGTGGAGTAGGCTAGGTGCTAGTTACTGACTCGGAGACATGACTGAGTTTGGTTTAATGCAGTTGCAGTAATCTGTCTGCTTTCAATTTTATTTTTGTTCAGATATGACCATGTATGTGACCATCTGCCATCAAGAAACCTGCCGCAAACAAGAAAAGCCATTAAAAGGGGATGCTGTGTTTCATGGGTAAGTCCAACTCACTGAACTATTGCTTTGCCTACTTAACAATAGGTATGGTTATATTAATGTTTGTTTCAACTTGTTCTGTGACTCAATTAAAAATATGTGAAAGGTTGAGAAACAAAAAATTAGGCCCTGCCTGATTATCATAATTATCTTAATGTTGCTATCTTCAGTAGATAGCACATGGTTAGCAATACACATGCTGCATTAATTCTAGTCGGCAACTCGGCATCAATACTTAAACTTGAATAATTTCACTTTTAATGGTCGAGATATGTTGAGAAAGGCTACAGATCATGTATGACCCTTTATCATTCAGTAGACATGAATAACAACATTTCATTGGTTAATAGCCAAATAATATAATTTCGTATTGTTCAGCGTTCATAAATTACCGTACAATATATAGCCGTATTATTCAGCTCTTAATCAGTACCGGTAATTAACGGGCCTGCATACTCGCGTTGTATTGTGCTGATCGCGTATGTGGTAGAGACGGCAATTACGCGCTACCTCACGTCGTCGGGTGCTAAGTGTGCGGCACACGTTGGCACTAGCGCGCTGTATTACATGGCCTGGCGGTAGTTGCATGACAGAAAACTGTAAAGCATGCATTGAAGAGTTTGGAGTAGGCCTATAACTTGATCACTTTCAGGCATGAGAATTTTCAGTTAAAAAACTGAATTCAGTTTTTTTTTATAGTCAAAATTTCCGCAACTTCCAATTTAATTTCAGCCTGTTTTGGGTACTTTTTGCCCAGTTTCACGCGCATTTTCAGTTTTTTCAGTTTGTTTTAGGAAAGTGCAGTCTCATGCCTGCACTTTATGATTGTGGTGTTATTTAATTATTATTTATAATTATTTATTTATTTATTTATTTATTTGTGTTTATTTGTGTTAAATGTATACTGAATGATAAATTTGTTACCCCCAGTCTGTTCAAATGCAATACGAAAAATATCACTGGTTTTGAGGTCGTATCACACGAGGCCGCATTCGTATTGCATGAACAAACAGGGGATAACTAATAGTATTTGACATGTATGACAGACACTCTAGAAACACTGTGTGGGGATGCACTATATTTACATGTACAATACATGTAGATCACTGAGCAAGATAAAATACAAATTGTGGAATAGTACATGTATATAACCAGATTTGTCTGTTTTGGTGTAAGTTTTTTGCTAATTTGCATTACATGGGGGTGGGGGGGCTAGTATGAGGATTGGAAATATGCTCAAAAATGGCTTCAGATTGAATTTTGAAAGTTAAAGATTTCCTTCAAATTTAAATTTGAAGGAAATCGTACATTAAAGCTTTAAGCTTACCTGAAAAAAGTAGTCTTACCATGCTCAAGTACATGTAATTATTTATCAGCTAGTCTAGACCATTCTTCTTGCACAAGATATTAATTAAGGCCTATAAGCCTAACCTGAAAAATTGGGGTTTTGTCAAGTAGCCTGGCCAGGTGCTAGTTACTGACTCTGAGACATGACCGAGTTTGGTTTAATTAATGCAGCTGCAGTAATCTGTCTGATTTCAATTTTGTTTTTGTTCAGATATGACCATGTATGTGACCATCTGGCATCATGATGAAGTTACAGAAAAAATCCCTTTGACTATTTTACAAGAAAACCGCCGCAAACAAGAAAAGCCTTTAAAAAGGGATGCTGTGTTTCATGGGTAAGTCCAACTCACTGAACTATCACTTTGCCTACTTGACAATAGGTATGGCTATATTAATCTTTGTTTCAACTTTAACATATGTTCTGTGACTCAATTAAAAACATCTGAAAGGCTGAGAAGCAACAAATTAGGCCCTGCCTGATTATCATATCTTAATGTTACTATCTTCAGTAGATAGCACATGGTTAGCAATACACATGCTGCATTAATTTGAGTCGGCATCAATACTTAAAGCCATATTATAACATTTGCTGAGGAGACGCCCTCACTGAATTTTTAAAATTCCTTTTTTACACGATTAAATTGTACTTTATTAAACCAATATACCCTGCAAAAATCAAGACTCTAGGTGCTGTAGTTTTCAAAATCCACGATTTTGAATAAAAGCCGGAACCGGCGCTTTATTATTACGATGGAATTATTAGTCGAACGCATACACAATGTTCATAACACACAGTACGTACATGGCGTGCGGGACGGTGATATACACAACAGAGGGTCGTACCACAACACGACCAAAGGAGTGGTAACGATAGGCTTACATGTGCGCTGGTAGTAAATTCAATTTTCTTTGCTTTGCCGTAGTTGTTCGGCTCAAAAATAAAAGGGATATATCTGACGGTAAAAGCTAACATTTTATGGCAAAGAAATGCTAATCTATTTTGTTTGAAAATGTTATAATATGGCTTTAAATTTGAATAATTTCACTTTTAATGGTCAAGATATGTTGAGAAAGGCTGCAGATCATGTAAAATGGGGTTTTAAGAAAAAATTTTAACCCTGCAGATTCCACACCACCAAATCACACCACCAAGGTAAATGGCTGGTAAAAAAAAATCAGTGTTTTTATTGTAAGAACCATTGAGCTGCTTAACCTACCCAATATTTTTTGGTTATATTGTAGAAGATATCATAAACATTAGGTAAAATGGTGTTTTGAATGAACCAGGGAGGGTTAACAATGAGAAAACGATCAATTCCTCCATACCTTTTAACACATAAGTGAATAGGAAATCTATTTGGTGGTGTGCACCCATAAGTAGCACCCAATTAACACCTTTGTTATCATGTTGACTCAATTGGTCATCAGTCAAGATTAATAGGTACATTTTCACGGGAAAATTGGACACATGACCAATGCGTATCAATGTAAGTGTAACCTTGAGCCTGATCTCTGACCCCTGGCGGTGACCTCGCTATTCAAGTCTTATAGTTATTTTGAATTGAAAAATTAGTTTTGGCCGCAGTTTCGATAGAAATTCGAGCATTGCAAAATTATTGATTTCTTCACAATATCATCAAAACGTAATTTCAAAAATATTTACCTACGGAAAAAAATATTTATCTACGGAAACTCTTGTTATAATATTATAAACTTCCGACAAGTAACTTATTTTGCATCCAAGGAGAAGTTCTTCCTATTCAAATACATGAAGACCACCGCTGTGCTCGGGGTCACATTCCATAATGCTAATATGTTCTGCGCCCATGGGTATCACGTGTCCAGAAAATTTTCCCGTGAATATTTTCCTATTAATCTTGACTGGTCATTAACAATTTTAATTTTTATTACAGTAATTCCTGCCAGACAGCCCAGGAAGGTTATGACCAATTGAGTCAACATGATAACAATGTGTTAATTGGGTGCTTTACTTATATTCCAGACAAAATGTGCTGGAATTTAGTACCTCACCATTTCTTGCCAAACTTGCCCAGGATGCCATTCCTCACCTTTTTTTTTAAATATAAAGAATATGTGACCCGTCACATCAATAGTTACTGATTGCTACAAGTACCTGTCCCTATTTAGTATGGGGCTTGTTTGAAACAAGTTTGTTGATATTCAAATGCCAAATTGACTGCTCAGTGCCAGAAGTGGGTAAATGCAATACCTGCCATGTGAAGTATGAGTACAATGTACTGTGTGTAAACTGCCAAAATGTTCACAGGGCAGCTATTGCGCTTACCTACTTCTGGCACTGAGCAGTCAAAATACTGATGCCCTTGCACATTATTTTTTTTCCATCACAATGCACTCCACCTTCGGGGTTGTATCGTATAGGAAAAAAATAAACAGCATTTACATTGATATTTGTCATTTGAACTACAATAAAAATCATATCTAGTCATTAATCTCAAATCAAGAACTTAATTTTGTTAATTAAATGCAAGTTTAAACAAACAACATTACTCTTAACGAGAGTAACAAGAGTAAAAAACCTATATTATGTATTGTGTTATGTGATAGACTTGAACTGAAAGCCTGATGATTCCAAGAAAGATGGGCTAACCACTGAGCTGTTATTTTATTAATTTTAATTTCCATAAATCTTCATTTTATCACAGGTGATCATATTCGCCATACCAAAATCACAATGCGTCGAACACAAGAGGTGCAGCTGTTTGTCTCAAAAGAGGAGAATTCCATAGAGGTGATGGGCGCTTGATGACATCCACTTGCTAGCCTACCTTATACCGGAAGAAAGGAAGCGTTCCTTAAGAATATTCATATAGGGCTGCTTGGTAGTTTGGTTTTAATAGTCTCATGGAATTGAGACTAAAATAGTATATAGAGAACAGAACTATAATCGGCAAGCTTCTGTAAACTCATAACTTTTATCCCACTAAAAGTAGCACTTAGATAGTCTGCATGCTGTCTACTGAAGCTAATGCTAAGTATGTTTCATATGCTATCAGGATAGTCTGTATGCTATCTATTGAAGCTATGCCAAGTAGTTCATTCCACACATGCTGTCAACTGAAGATCATAGCAATATTGTAATTTGTTATTAATATGTGATGTGATCAAGCAAAATCAGTTGGAACTCGGAAATATTAAATTTCCTGTTTCTTATAGGATAGTAAAAACATTTACAAATCTGGATTTTGCAGAAAACAGCATTGAAATTGAACAACCAATTCCAAAGATATGAGCAACTAAAGAGTTTCCAAAGCAACCAGAAACAAAAGGAAATATTTACTTTGTGTGGCTATATCTCAAAATCGATATTTCCGAGTTCTGGCTGATTTTGCTTGATCGCATCACATAATGTTATTATTTTAACAGATTCTACCTACTTGATTGTTTTGTATTACACAGGTGCTACTGAATATAGTCCATTTTGTTTAGAGGTTAATGACTGTGCATCATTTGTCTTGAGGGTATTGTAAAATAATTTTATTTAAAACATTGTGCTTTGGAATCAAGGAATATCAGGAGCAGTGCAAAGCACAATGTTTAGATATTTTACAATACCCTCAAAATACCTGATGCAAAGTCATTAACCACATTCATAACTGCCACTTTTCACTTTGCATCATATTTTCTTCTTTTAAATTTGAAAACAAAATAAAGTTTTAACTTTATCACAAAGTTGTCACAAAGTAGCTTCTCATCAAAAATATGTAGCATCAAAACCATAGCACCTATCAAAAACAACCTTATTGGTGCAAAGTGGGGCAATGGCTCATCTGAAATTGTAAACTTTGATAAGGTTGCACCAAGTTGATGTATCGTTATGATACACAACATTTTCATTAGAGATGAGGACTGTACAAGAATACTGCTTGGACTGCTTAAGACTTGCCCCTACTACTGTATGTAGATACCATTTTTCCTTTCAGAAAATGTATAATTTTTGATATTATTAGTGAATGACACATGGCCTTATACTAGTAAACATTTCACTTGAATGAACATATCCCCGATCTTATTTCAAAACACAATGCAAACGCACAACCTTGCATACTTAATGAAAAACACTAGCTAATCACGAGTGAGTTCGATTCTCTTCCCTGTTAGACACATGCAATAATTAATCACACAGTATGCGTGGATAATCATCGCACTGTTGGCAGCTTTGTTCATTCAAATGAAATTTTTACTCTAAAGATAAGATGTTTTGTATTTAAGGTTGGTCTGAACCCTGGAATTATGAATTAGAATGGCAAAGACTTGATAATTTCATCTGTGAGGTCAAATTTGGGCCAAAATGCCATTTTTGGCCCAAAATCCCAAAATAACGGTTTTTGGCCCACTTCTTTTTCGTGCATCCTAACAAAAAAAAAATTTGGGCCAAATTTTTTTTTTTTTTTAAATTAATTTTTAAAAACTAGATCAAAATATCTAGGACCCCTTTTTTCATTTTTTTGAATTTTGACCAATTTCACCAAAAATATTTGAAATTTGGGCCAAAATCGGGCTTTTTTATGATTTTTCTTTGAAAAATCAACATTTTTTGACAATTTTTGGTGCAAATTTCTCAAAGTTGGCCCATGGTTCAGCTATGGTGTGGTAACCGCTCTAGTTACTCCATATTTTTGCCTTTTATTTTGAAGAAAATGTATAATTGTTGCTATTATTAGTTTTATTAGTTAGTGCTTTCTACTGAAGATACACTTCCGGGTTTTGTGGTGCAGTAGCTAGAGCATTGGACTCATGATCGTAAGGTTGTGGGTTCGAACCCCATTCTACATGTTATACAAGGATGCATCTGCTAAAGATATCACTTATCATACAAAACAATATAATTATCTACTGAAGATAACATTTTGATTGTTTTGTATTACACAGATGCCATATACTGAAGATAGCACATAGATTGTTTTGTATTAAACAGGTATTATCTACTGAAGATAGTACAGGTGCTAGCTATATAAATAGATTCATCAAGGTTATTGGTAGACAATATGAAAGGTTTCTTTTGAACAAAACCAAAACTTGCCATTGATGGTTTCACCTATCATGGTCAGTGACAGCACAATGAATTTTATTGGGGGGGGAGGCAAAGTGAATTTCAGGGGTGGGCAAAGTGAATTTCAGTAAGAGGGGTGGGCAAAATTAACAAATTTTGTGCAAAATAGCTGCAAAAAGTGGAAATGTTCTAATTTTGGTGAAATGCCTTCCTGCCCCCTGTAGTTCCGCCACTGATCATGATCGATGGGCATCATCACATTGATGATTGGTGCTTCCTCCAGTTGGATGTATCCTGACTGAAGGTGGTGTCTTATAAGGCAGGAGTGGATCATGCACATGACTTATGAAGTGGGTCCCTTGTCTTTGTTCATGACAGTGGGTCCAAGTCTTCTGATCAAAATTGATTCTTGACGGTTTCACCTATCATGGTCAGTGACAGCACAATTAATTGTATTGGGGGAGTGAATTTCAGGGGTGGGCAAAGTGAATTTCAGTAAGAGGGGTGGGCAAAATCAACCAATTTTTTGCAAAATAGCTGCAAAAAGTGGAAATGTTCTAATTTTGGATGTATCCTGACTGAAGATGGTGTCTTATTAGGCAGGAGTGGATCATTCACGTGACTTATAAAAATGGATCCCTTTGTCTTTGTTCATGACATTGGGTCCTTGTCTTCTGATCAAAATTGATTCTTTAATGTGTCCTGTATATTCTCATCTGGACTCCTTACATAGGATTTTAGCATTGCCCCAGTTGATATAATTTAATCGAACAGCAGTGTGAGCATGGTCTAAGACTGGATTGCAGACTTAGACTGCCTGCTAACCGATGGCTTGCGAGTTTGTAGTGGCATATTTTTGTCAATGTTTACCCCCTTAAAAGTTGGCTTGCCCGCTCTTTGCCCACCCTCTGAAAAAGTGCTTGTTATACACCACTGCAAGTTTGAAACTAGCACTTAATATTAGCATCTAACTTGTTTTGTATGAAACACATGCATTCTACTAGCCCCCTACTGAAGATATCACTTAGATTGTTTTGTATTACACACATGCTTACTACTGAAGATCATAACTTAGATTGTTGCTTTGTATTTACATGCATGCTATTGCTGTCTACTGAAGACAGGTTTGACTATGAAAACGATTCTCTCATAAATGCATCTATGCAGTTTCCACATCGATACACCCAATATTTGCTTATTTGGGGATTTGATTATGATGATAAAACATTAGTCTGAAGTTAAAATTATGAAGATGATACAGTTTATGTTTTGACAAAGTCTGTACAGAATTCTTATCATCTACGAGGGGGTATCCGAAAGTTTTTGACATCACCCAGAAGTGAAAGAGCTATACCGATGAAATTTTGCCAGTGTAATCACTGGTCCTTATGTACATTATGGTCCAAAAATGGTCTCATAAGTATGTTTACTTTCTTTACAGATGGCACTAGATGGGAGTAGGCGCATAACATGCAATATGGTGAAAATTGAGGCACGCATCATGATTAAGTTCCTGCATTTGAAGGGTTAGGCCTACAATGCTCAGAAAATCTATGATGAAATGAAAGCAATCTACGGTGATGATTGCCCATCATATGGCACTATTACTTTTTGAAAAAGGAATTTCCAAACTGGCCACATGTCACTCACAGATGAGCCAAGAAGTGGACGTCCATCACTTAGAGAATAAACGATAGGAATTTTTATTATGCCTGTCCTCTACCGTGTGATAGACGACAGGCAGGTCCAATATTTTGAGTAGTGGATGCCGGCGCAAAAAAAAAAAAAAAAATATTGGACCTGCCTGTCGTCTATCATAAGGTGAGAGGATAAGGCAAAATAAAAATTCCTATCGTTATTCTCATTCTTAGTCAGTTAAATATTATTTTAATAATTGTAAACACATTTTTTAAGCAAAAACTAAGTTACCGTCATAAAAACTCCCCTCATTATAAAATGAACGAAACTTGTTTACAACTTCTCGTATTCTGTTGCGCGTATTGCTAGCGTTCGCGTATTCCGCACTAGTCTACGCATCCAGCGCGATGCATACGCACTCTACACGCGATGTTACGCATTATCAAGATGCATGATGACGGGGTCGCTCTCACGGCCTGATAGACGGCACCGAAATCATGCGATTGTCCAATCAGAAATGTGTCTACGAACTAGACCACTCCCACTGACTAAGAATTACGGATGATGCGGCCACAGTGAAAAAACTCAAGTGGAGGATCTTATCACTTAAAAGGTTATGCGCCTACTTCCCATCTAAGCCACCTGTGAAGAAAGTAAACATACTTATGAGACCATTTTTGGACCATAATGTACATAAGGAGCAGTGATTACACTGGCAAAATTTCATCGGTATAGCTCTTTCACTTCTGTGTGATGTCAAAAACTTTTGGATACCCCCTCGTATACCATATTGTGCTGCACATAAGGCAATATAATGCCAATTTGGCACAAAGCATCAGTGCGCCCAAGTAGCTTTTGCTTGTTTTTTGTCTACTAGTCACCAAAGAAGCTAGATCATGAAAGATGAAATTGGGATTGGCGTATCTTTTTGTAATGCAGTAAAAAGCCCACATTGCGCTGCGCGTCATTGTTCAAGGGAATTGACAATCAGGCTAAGTCAATTTCCAAAAAATCATTAAAATATGAAGATCAAGAGATCCCAAGCTAATTTTTATATTAATTGATAGAGAAATATGTCTTCTTTGATGGGACGCGCAGAAATACAGGCACGTAAAAATGCCAGAAAATAGGGAATTTTGACCTTTGACCTTTATTAACTCTGTGCGCCATCAAAATCCAAAAAGGTTTTGGCTGGAAAATGAAACTTGCCATGGAGGTCTGTAATTACAAACGTGTTTGGACTTGGGATCTCGATTGCATGGCCCATTATGATGCTTTGAAGTTTGCCTTAGGGCGCTTTTCATCAAAACATTGGATTTGCTGTTTTATGTACCATCAAGAACTTTTTATCTTGGTTTTTGTGATGTAACCATTTGGTACTTCAAAAAAATGCAAAACGCAGGTTGGGATGATGATGTTATGCCCCTCCAAAGTTTGCCATTTGTAAACTAGGCTCACAGAGGCCGAAATTTCAAGATTTTTTCAGCTGAATGAAGGCGCTGTACATGCTCATATTGTACATGTGAGTTGTTGGTGTTAATATGTACCAATATAATTTTTTAAAAAAAATTTAATTATTTTTTGTAATAAGGAAGACTGGCTCTTAAATTACAAATTGTGTGCAAAAGGTTACTATTTTCAATGAGCTATGACTTTGCTAAAGAGTGCTTACAAATTAATAGTAGCACATAGTTTGATTTGTATTTCAAATATGCTATCTACTAAAGCAGGCTTTGAGTTTTAAGGAGTGCGAGTGTGATCACACTCCACAACACTCCTTAAATTATCATAAGAAGTGTCCTTAATCTTTAAAGAGGAGGTCCCGCCAGAGCAGTTCCTCTGGGGTGAACCAAACCTGCCTGGTTATCAAATTAATCAGTGACAAGATTTTCTCTGAATTTGGCAGGTGCTAATTGATGCAATACCATTAAAACATCAACTAGCACCTGTGAAATTAAGAGATAACCTTGTCGCTGATTAATTTGATAACCAGGCAGGTTTGGTTCACCACAGAAGAACTGCTCTGGCGGGACTTCTGCTTTAAGCTTAACACTCATGATTCACAAAATAGCACTCACAAGATTGAGGTGTGCTATTTGTCACACACCTCAATTAATTTTTTTAAACTAAAAGTCTGCTAAAGGTTACACTTGGATCGTTTTGCATGCCATAATGGTGTTGTCTACTAAAGATAGAATGTTTTGTATACATGTGCTATCTTCAGTAGATACAAGGGTATTATGTGCTTGGGTGTTAAGCCCTTGAGACCAAGGTAGTGGATGGCACTCTTGGATTGGCTGAATTTCCCCTGTTTTTACCTTTAATTTTCATGATTTTTTTTTCAATTCTCAGAAACCGCTAACTGTCAATGGCCCATGGTTCAGCTATGGTGTGGTAATCGCTCTAGTTACTCCATATATTTGCCTTTTATTTTGAAAGAAAATGTATAATTTTTGCTATTATTAGTGTTCACGACACATGGCCTTTTTGTAAACATTTCACTTGAAATGAACATATCCCCGATCAGATTTTAAAATCATAACTTAGACTGTCGTTTTGTATTACATGCATGCTATCTACTGAAGATAGCACGTAGTTTGTTTTGTATTTTACACATGCTATCTACTGAAGATTAGTTTTTCCTTCATTTTTGACCATTTTTGTCAATCTTTGCCCCCTTAAAAGTTGGCTCCACCTTGCCCCCTATTTGCATACCCTGTGAAAAAGTGCTTGCTACGCCACTGCTGGTTTGTCACTAGCACTTAATATTAGCATCTAAATTGTTTTGTGTGAAACCCATGCAATCTCCTACTGAAGATATCACTTACATTGTTTTATATTACACATGTGCTATCTACTGAAGATAGCACGTACCAGGTAGATTTGTATTACACACATGCTTATTACTGAAGATAGCACATACCAGGTAGATTTTGTATTACACACATGCTTACTACTGCAGATCATAACTTAGATTGTTGTTTTGTATTACATGCATGCTATCTACTAAAGAGAGCACTTGATTGTTTTGTATTCATGTGCTATCTTCAGTAGATATGAGGGCAATTGATAAGTTTGTGACTTAAAGTAGAAGATGAGCTATACAGTTGTAACTGATTTTCTTTGCAGTTCACTGAATGATTAAATAGAAAGTTTGAAGTAATTATTTTTTTATAGTTTTTCTGTTGGAGACAATTGAACCTTGACAGTCAGCTGTTTCTAAGAATTGTCAATTTAGACCCTGTGGGGATGGTGGCTGGCTTTCCTGTGGGCAGGGATCGTATTCCAGTCTCTCCTTTCCACATTTGAACTTGACAGCCCACTTCATGCTGTATTGAAGAGAAACCCCCAAGTGTGGTCACTACGTCTTAGTGGACCTGCTTGGGTGTTAAGCCCTTGAGATCGAGGTAGTGGATGACACTGTGGATTGGCTGATTTTCCCCCCAGTTTTTTCCTTCAATTTTCATGGGTTTTTTTTTCAATTCTCATAAACCGCTGTCAATGGCCCATGGTTCAGCTATGGTGTGGTAACCGCGCTCTAGTTGCTCCATATATTTTGCCTTTTATCTCAATTTCAGATTTGCCGTGTTTGGCCTCCATGGACCAGATCGTATCACAATTTAAGATGTATAATGTGCCTTTAAGTGGCCAAGCAGGTTTGCCTGCCTTTTTACAGGTCTACTGATATTTTTTACTGGATGAATTAAATATAACAATTCAATATTACTGTAGGGGTGTATGTGTGTATGTCATTATGTAGGCCTACATAGAAAACCGGACTTAAACACATCCTAGATGAACAATTGAAAAAGGCATATATAGTTGAATTTCAAAGCCATTGCTAAGTATTTGAGCATCAGTGCTGCCATTGGCTCAACATTTGTGTGGCAAATGCATGTCTGTGCCAGTAGCGTGGGCCATCACATGGGGGGGCACCGACTATGATTGGGGGCACCGGATCTAATTGGGGGCACAAGTCGTTTTTCAGCAATTTTCCATGGGATTTTTAAAATGTCAGATTGATGGGGGGACATGTGCCCCTATGGCTACACCACTGGTCTGTGCGGTCCATGCACAGAGCTAGTTTTAGCTCTTCTGGTTGCCATTTGCTTGGCTATGGGTTTGCTCTTTGCCATGGTTTGGATTTTTGCTTTCCATGGTTTCTCACTTTTTGCTTGTTATTAGATTTTGAATTTGCTGCCTGCTCTGTGAGCTTTATGTGGCATTCTCTGTAGTTTGTATACAGTGTGGTCCAAAAAGAACTTTACCCAATTTGAAAGCTTAATTTCTCAGAATTCATTCCCAATATTGTTACATATGTGATTGGACACTACGAATCAGCCGTAAACTCGGTCCCGGTCAATCTTGTTTTATTTCGTGTTTAGAAAATATATATCATAAGCTTTAAAATGGTATATCATTTGACTTCAAACGATTTCCAGGTTATGGTGTGTTGAACTCTGCTCCTTCAACAAAATGGTACTTTTTTCGGTTCTACATGTATCTCTTTTTCCACATTGCAAGTAATAAAGTCATAATTGGCGGTCATTTCAAATCATCCCCAAGTCAACAAGCTTCGGGAATATCCTCTCATTGTTAATTGTTTGTTATACATACCCAGACAAAATACAATGTAATTGTAACCCACCACTTAAACAGGATTTAGCCAAAGCAAATAAAGACTATTTAATGATTCTATATGTAGAAGATTATTATCCTCTTCAGCAATAGGATTATTGATTGGTTTAAACGCTATCAAATGAGAAACATGTCGCTCCTAATTGAGACACCTATGTATCTCAGAATACAATTTGCAGAGTTTACGGCTCATTCAGTAGTGTCCACTCACATATTTTAAATATATATCTGGCTAAAAATGGGTCGAAAATCACTTTGTCCACACGCAATAAATCAATGGGATGTATCCGATTACTATCTGCATTGGGCTATTCAGATGTATTCCGCACCCCCTATGGAAGACATTTAAAAAAATACAATTCCAGCTGGAATTGAGATGTGTCTAGAATTCCAGCAGTCATTTTTAGCAAAGATTCCGGCTGGAGGGTATGGAAGACATTGAGATTAGGTGAAATTCCAGCTGCTAAAATAAACGAAAAAACAAGCATGGGGATTGTGAAAGGCCATGATGTGCCTATGGAAGACATTCACAAATGGTCAAAAATGCTCCAATTCCAGCAGAATCTTCACTTATGATCACCATCTTGATTAACCTATGAAAGACATTTACTTGAATTCTGGCTGGAAAAAAAAATGTTCTAATTCCAGCTGGAACCCTATGGAAGACATTTAAACGTGAATTCCGGCTGGCCATATTATAGATATATTACCACAATTCCGGCAGTGTCTTCCATGGGGTTTTCCTGACATGTGAATTCGGCTATCAATTTAGCCCTGAATTCCGGAAGTGTCTTCCATAGGGGGGGAGGGGGTGCGGAATACATCTGGAATAGCCCATTGCATTAGGCATAATGGGTATAACACCCTCGGCTTGTCATTCAAAAGTAATATGCAGGAATGAATTACAGTCAAAGATTTTAATCCTTACTATTCATGACAAAGAATTATGAAATTAACAAATCAATCACAATTTATTTTTAAATAACGTTTTCATCAAATACTCTCAAAAAGATTTTCATAAAAATATGCAAAAACAATTTGAAACGCCATTCGTGATATGCGAGACAAACTGTTGCGTATTATATAGCTGACTCTGGAGTATTAGGCAGTTAGTTTGGCCAGTTCGATTACTTCGACTCAGTCCTTAACATCTATACAACAAAAATAATAGTTACTAATAGTAAATGTACTTCTTATGATAGGTTTGGGTGGGATTCTGACAAGTAAAAAAAATCTGTTATTAAAGGAGGATTTTGTGATCCTAGCATCCTCTTTTTATGACATGTTTCAGTACATAATCCACGAAAAAGCCTATTCCCAAAATTTCAGTTGATTCCGATTTTGCATTTGCGAGTTACGCATGATTATGTGTATTACACTGCTCCATAGACAATGCGTTGTTCGTTCTGGTGCACCAGAACGAAATTCAAATTTCACGATATCTTAGCTAAACAAATTAATCTGCGAGAGATATTTTGTACATAACCATGTAGCCAGAGGTTTCCAGTGATATAAAAATCTTTTTTGAGAAAAGTGGGGGGATGAGGCTGTGGATCACAAAATGCCCCTTTAAGTATATTTCTGCCAAAAAATAATTTCTTGTATTGTAAATTGCCATATCTTGACACCTTGAAATCCTGTCTAGAAATCCACAGTCACAAAATGCAATCAAATTGTGAGGATTAATATCTTGGATTATAAAAATTCTCTCATGCATGTAAAATTTTGAATGAAAAGCCGAGGGTGTTTACCAATATGCAATGCCTAGCGTATCCCTGTTGGTAATCAGATACCTCCCATTGAATTTCGGGTGGACAAGGTGATTTTCGACTCTGACATAAAACTGCTGCCATTTCATTACTTTGGCATCTTTTTCTCATTTTTCCACCACATATTCTTAAAAAGATATATTTTTAAAATATGTAACACTTTTGAGAATAGCTGCTAAAAACTTTGAGAACTGAACCTTTCAAATTGGGTAAAGTTCTTTTGGACCACCCTGTATAATTGCAGTTATAATCTAATAAAATACTTGAAATACTAAAGTATGTATGTATATCTGTTCTAATGTGTTTCCTAGTGTAAATTATAGTTACTAAATATGTACTTATTTTTTACACATGATTAGGCTACTTGTTACAAAGCCTAATGTTTACAAAATAATAAGGGAAAGGAAATAAATAAAGTATGAAGAGATTTGCTTATTTTGGGTTTTGATGATGATGATAAAACATTTGTCTGAAGTTAAAATTATGAAGATGATGTTTTGGCAAAATCTGTACAGAATTCTTATCATCTAATAGCATTTCAGTATTTCAGCTTGATTTTAATGTGCCTTGAATATAAGTAGATCAAAGCAAAAGAATGTGTCCAGTGCTTTATTTCATTAACCATAATTATATTTATTAGCTCTGAAGACCCCCATTTTTGAGTTATTGGGACATTTTAATTCCCAGGACCCTACTTTTTGTCTAGAAGATCAGTTCCTTAGACAGCAGCGACTTGCTATGATCCTCAAAGCTTATCAATGTGTGCATCCAACTACACATGGATCAAATACAGAACTTTTTACACATAAAATCCATACGTTGGACCATTTTTAGTGGTGAAGCCAGCTCAAGCAGTACCTGTGTCCTTCAGTTCATTCATAACAAACGCTTTGAAAATACTGCACATATTTTGAGATATTTTTGAGATCCCAGTTTGTAAATGTTAATGTTTTTGATGTACTGTAAGTGCAACGAGCTGGAAATTTTGCATGTTTAAAGGTTTCCATACTATTTTCATAAGCTTTTTATTCAAATGGCACCCATAAGTGTGTTCCACATTATTACATACTAGACCACAAACCTAGCCGGGGCATGTTGGTGTTTTGGAGGTATCTGACCCCAGCAAAATGTTCCAAAATGTTACCCTGGTCATGATGTTTGTTGTCACCGAGTTTGAGCCATGTGCTATATACAGATCTCCTGAAAAGGCAATTCTAAGATTTGGCCCAGATGACCTTTGATCTGACCCTGCAAAATGTTCCAAAATGTATCCCTGGTCATGAGGTTTGTTGTCACCGAGTTTGAGCCCTACCTGACCTTTAACCTTGGATGACATTTGCAGTTTCATACTCCCGAAGTGTGAGGGATTATTTTGCATGCAAGTTACAGCCTGATCGAGCAACTTGAATTTTGTCCTGACCTTTTGACCTCGGATGACCTTTTTGCGGTTTCATACTCCCCAAGTGTCAGGGATCATTTTCCGCAAGTTAGCAGCCCAATTACCTCCGATGACCTTTGCGGTTTCATACTCCCCAAGTATCAGGTATCAATTTTCTCAAGTTACAGCCCAATCGGAGCAGACCTGATCTTTGACCTTGGATACTCCCCAAGTGTCAGGGATCACCCCCCCCCCCACCCCGAGTTAAGGCTGATAGGAGCTACTTAAAATTTGACCTGATATTTGACCTCGGATGACCTTTGCAGTTTCCCCAAGTGTTGGGGTCATTTTACCTGAGTTACAGGTCAATCGGAGCAACTATAAATTTAACCTGACCTTTGACCTCGGATGATCTTTGCAGTTCCCCAAAGTTACAGCCCAATCTGAGCAACTTTAAATTTGATTTGACTTGGACAACCTAACAAATGCAAACTTGCTCTGGCTTGGACCAAGTCGCACCTACCCACCAAGTTTGAGGGAAGTTTTTCAGGAATTTCCAAAAATAGGGTTGGTATTCTTTTGCACAGTAAATAGAAAAATTAGGGTTGGTTGGTTGAGGGCAAGCCTCCAAGCTAGCTAATCTGATTATGTGCCCAAGAATAAGAGAGTAGCTAGGATGGACATACATGTGTTTGTTCTTCTGGATTTTACCTGATTTCAGGATTTTTTTATGGCCAAAATTTACACAATTGTTCTGATTGATTTTCAGCCCATTTTGGGGTATTTTAGCCCAATTTCACACTGTTTTTCAAGTTTTTCTAGTACTTTCAGGATATTTCACAAGCTTTCAATCACACCCTGGACATGGCATATACCACAGTAGTAATATTATGGCAAACATAGCATGTTAGTCAATTTAGAAAAAAGTAAGGATGAATTAGATATTTTTCAGTTATTTAAATCATTGAATTTGAAAGACATGACCTCTAAATGAGTACTCATATCCCATATGCATGTTCATAGAACAATCAAGTTACTTTATTATATAATGTAGAGTAAAATACAGACAATGATCTTATTTAGACCTTACATACAAGAAGTGGATATGCCTACTTGCTTATGCAGCGTGGAGAAGTTGGCTCGAGATTAGAAATTAAACATTCGCAATTGAATAATTCAATACGTTGAATAAAAAAAATTGAAATTCGCTATTTTGATTAATTTTGACCTAAAAACAACTCATTTTGTACAGTCAGTCTTCTACAGTTTTTGACACTACTTGATTTTTGGACATCCAAAATATTCAAAATTTTGTATCTTTGTTTTTTTCTCAAATTTTGACCTAAAAACAACTTATGTATAGTTGAAGTCTTCTACAATCTTTTGGCACCATTTTTGGGCATTCAAAAAATTTGGCAAAAAATGTCAAAATTTGGTATCTTAGTTATTTGGCCAAATTTCAACCTCAAATTTTTTTGAATGTCCAACAATAGTGTCAAAATACTCTACTTCACCGATACATAAAATTGGTTATTGGGTCGAAATTCTTCCAAATAACAAAGTTCAAAAATTTTGAAATTTTTGGCTCAAATTATTGAATGTCCAAAAATGTTTAAAAATACTCGAGAACACTTGACGGATACATAAAAGTGGGATATAGGTCGAAATTCACCCAATAACGAAGTTCAAAAATATTGAAATTTCTGGCTAAAATTTTTCAATGCCCCAAAAATGTGTAAAAATATACTCGAGAACACTTGACCGATATATAAAAGTGGGATATATATGTCGAAATTCACCCAAAATAACACAAGTTCAAATTTTTGACATTTTTGGCCAAAATTTTTTCATATCCAAAAATAGTGTCAAAATACTCCAGAACACTTGATCGATACATGAAAGTGGTTATTAGGTCGTAATTTGCCCAAATAACGAAGTTCAAAAATTTTGAAATTTTTGGCTAAAATTGTTGAATGTCCAAAAATAGTGTCAAAATACTCTAGAACACTTGATCGATACATGAAAGTTGTTATTAGGTTAGAATTCGCCCAAATAACAAAGTTCAAGAATTTTGAAATTTTTGGCTAAAATTTTGTATCTTCGTTATTTGGCCAAATTTTTGCCCTAAAACAACTCTAATGACACCATTTTAGGCATTCAAAAAATGTGGCCAAAAATTTCAAAATTTTGTATCTTCGTTATTTGGCCAAATTTCGACCTCAAAATTTTTGAATGTCCAACAATGGTGTCAAAATACTCTACTTCACCGATACATAAAATTGGTTATTGGGTCGAAATTCTTCCAAATAACAAAGTTCAAAAATTTGGAAATTTTGGTTAAAATTTTTAATGTCCAAAAATGGTGTCAAAATACTCTAGAACACTTGATCGATACATAAAAGTGGGATATAGGTCGAAATTCACCCAAATGACAAGTTCAAAAAATTTTTAAATTTTGAATGTCCAAAAATGTGTAAAAATATACTCAAGAACACTTGACCGATACATAAAAGTGGGATATAGGTCAAAATTCACCCAAAATAACTGAATTTCAAATTTGTGACATTTTTGGCTAAAATTTTGAATATCAAAAAATAGTGTCAAAATACTCCAGAACACTTGATCGATACATGAAAGTGGTTATTAGGTCGGAAGTCGCCCAAATAACGAAGTTAAAAAATTTTGATATTTTTGGGCCAAAATTTCAGCCCAAAGTAAACAGTATTTTAAAGGTGGGTAACCTGATTGAAAATCTCATCCTCCACTTAACCTCATCCAAATGCTGATTTTGGTATCAGATGAAAGCTCATATTTTTTTCATAAACATATTGAAATTTGGTGTATTTCCGAAGAAATCATCAAAAAACTGCCGAATTAGGCTCAACTATGGTATACCATATAGTTGCGACTAATTAGGCAGTTTTTTTTTTTTTTCTTCGGAAATACACTGAGTTGGAACTTCTAATTTCAATATGTTTAAATGAGAAAAATAGGGCCTTTCACTTGAAATCAATATATTACATGATGATAATCATTAATAAAAACACTGTAGACTACCAATATCACACTGTATAAATGTCGGTAATTCCATTAGGAATTAGTCACATTTACAAAAAACATTACATTTTCTTTTTGCATGAGTGCTTGAAAGGGATGACATTTTATGTTATACACAAGTTTTAAAGAATTTGATTTTCCAAATATATCAGGTCACCTTCCTTTAATAATCATTTTCTACTTTAACAAAAGGAAATTTTGATGGGTGTCCCTTAATCTACTTTGAACTTTCATCCAAACTTTAACCTTGGGTTTCACTACTCCTGTCCCGTCTATGCATATTTTCTCACATTAATGTAGTGTGCACGTTTAAGAACGTCACAGGCTATTCGAAAAGAGCAGGGGATCATCCCGGTCATGTTGACTGTACTTCAAAATACACTCATCTACTCTAGGTTCCAGAGTAAAAAATAAGTACAGCTTGTCTGTACGCAGTGCGATAATACTCATACATATGAGGGAGGCACTTATAAGGAAGAAGGAAGAAGGACTCAATGCAGCACTCATAACTCATCTAGACCAAATGTGAAACAGACTCAACGCAGCACTCATAACTCATCTAGACCCGATGTGAAACAGACTCAACGCAGCACTCATAACTCATCTAGACTAGACATATTTTAACACTCCATGTAAAAGCAGCTTTATACATTTTCAAACATCAGTTTTCAATTTGGTAGCTTAACCCTAACCCGCTAGGGGCTTTTAGATGAAGGGAAAGAAGGAAGGAATAAAGAGAGAAAACAAAGATTTTGTTTGCTCTGGGTGGGATTAAAACCAGAGACCCCCTCACATGCCAATCACTCGCTCAGCGACACTTTGCCATGGGTCTTGGGCTTCGCTGGCCAGCGAAACCATGCCTATATCATAGGGCGATATTGCATCATCACACTACATGGGATGCACGCACAAACAGCGCATAATCAAGTAATATTTTGTAGTACTCAGACGTGTTAGGGTTAAGCAAAGGGCGGAGGGGGGGGGGCTCCTGGCTACCAGTTTTTTTATTTACCAGCTCATGCAGTTAATTACAAAAAGTCTGCAAAAATTTTGCGCGTAAATGTGGAAATGCAGACAAAACAATTAAACATGGCCCTCATCTTCCTCATTAGCTATTTATTGTTTTATTACAAACTATAAAGATGGCTTAATTATGAAGAAATCCATACAAGGTGTATCAAAATGATTGGGACCCATCAGATTGTTAGTCTATTCAAATACCTGCTTCTTCCACATTCAGCATTAGATCCTCTTGAAATTAGTACAATTTATTGTTTAATGACACAAATCTACAAACAAGGTACATGTACATGTAAACTGGCCTCAAAAAGAAACTTATAATTTTTCACAAAGTCATATCTTAATATCCTCTCCATAAAAATGAATAAAAATTGCACACAGGATAACTTAAATACTCTACTCTAAACACATGTCAGTAACCAAGCAGTTGTCCAACTGACACAACAGTAAAATGCACTGACACGGAACAGCTTCCGGGACCACATTCACAGGCGAATAATTGGAACCCAACAACAGATATCTGTTGGGATGTGAATTTTGGTCCAGAAAGGTGTTCCATGTCAGTGCATTTTGCTGTTGTGTCAGTTGGACAACTGCTTGGTTACTGACATGTGTTTAGAGTAGAGTATTGAAGTAATCCTGTGTGCAATTTTTGTTCATTTTATGGAGAGGATTTTAAGATATGACCTTGTGAAAAATTATAAGTTTCTATTTGAGGCCAGTTTAGATGCATTTTGATGAAGCAGACTTGGCCATGTTCACTGGATATTGATATGGGTACCAATCATTTTGATACACCCTGTACCATATTTTTGCTGAACCATGAACTGGTATCAGCCTACATTAGTGTATCTTACTTACTGACTGACTAACCTTTTGGTCTGAAATGGATATATCTCTAAATGCCACAAAGGTATGACCCCCTCCCCAAGTGGTGTCAAATTAAAGAGAAAAAAGTAAAGAATATAATAAAAAATATTTTCCCATCTGGGGTGGCACTCAACACAAGACCTGGGTCAATATTCATATGGGTCCTTTTCCTATCTCAAAAGCCTAGAAGATATGAACCCCCAAGTGGTGTAAAATGAAAGAGAACATAGTAAAGAATATAATAAAAATTATTATTCCACCTGGGGGTAACACTCCTCATAGGACCTGGGTCAATAATCATATTTTGGGCCCGGGGGATCACTCCCATTGTGGCCTGTACACCATCCGCGATAATAAAACGTGTAAAAAGGGTAGTTTTTCATGGGTAAGCATGATACGCGCGTAACGTGTTTAGGGTGTCAAAAACATGAAATATTGGAAAAAGGGTAGCAAAATTGCAATTGCTAATACGCGGAAATGGAATTTGAGGGTATGAAATTTGATGCAAGGAATAAAATCCCCGTTTAGGGTACGTGTGAAAACACCTGTTTAGGGTATCGTTTTAGCCAAGCGTTAAATCCTTTTTTAGGGTGCTTTCCAAAGTTGATTATCACGGATAGTGTACAGGCCACAATGGCAGTGACCCCCCCACCCCGGATTTTGGGTCCTTCTCATATCTCGAAATGCCAAGGTGGTATGAGCTCCCGAGTGGTGTCAAATGAAAGAGAAAGAAGTAAAGAATGTATGTCAAATAAAAGAGAAAAAAGTAAAGAATATGAAAATAATTTCTGTGGGGAGACACTCATAATTAGACTGGGGTCAATATTCCTATTTTGGGTCCTTTTCATATCTAGATAATATTAGATATCCAAAGAATGTATGACCCCCGGGTGACAGTGGTATACTGCAAAGGCCTGTGGTTCAGCTGTGGTACCGTAATCGCTCTGGTTTTATATATTAATAATTAATAAATCTGGCATTTTAGACTGCATTATATTCAGATTTTAATTTTTCACAATAACCTCAAACATATAGAGGGCCAGGGATTCACTCTATCATTAAAAAATTATTTGAAGAAGTCAAAGTGCCCTAGGAATAAAAACTGTAGTGTAATTCACGCCAGACACAATTTCTTTATACGACAAAAATTAATTTTTGTAATCGATCAAAAAACAAACGTTTTATATCAATTTTAAATTTAGCCTGAATCCGTAAATATGGTACCTCTCGCCCTTTTTTAGGTCAAGGCTATTTTTACCATTATGCAGCGAACCATTGTTGAAGCTATTTCACATACATGTACAAAACATTCTAGAGAAAGAATGAGGCCATATACTGTTGAAATATCTTTTGTTGATGATAATGTCATGAAGTCGTAAATTTTAAGGTCAAATTCCTAAAACCAAAACAAAACATTGCGACGCAGATAATTCCTGACTTATGCAATTTCATCATCACATCAGTGTCTTTATTATTTGTTTGAAACCTTTCCCAAACGCTTGTGCTATTTATGCATAAACGGCTAATCTATCTTTATATACAAACCGCGTCTTTTTTTAGTAAACAAAAGGCTAAAGACGGCATTATGAGATTTATCATTTATCATTACACTCATCCGCTCAACTGCCACCATGGTCGAGCGGTAAAGAGCTAGACGCGTAATCAAAGGGAGTTTAGAATCGCTGGTTCGAGTCCCAACGAAGCCTGTGGAAACTTTTTTTTTTCTTCAAAATTCATGATCGCATTCCGATATGAGTCACTTGTCGGTAAATCATGTATCGTATCCTTAAGGGGGTACTACACCCCTGCCAAATTTTGTGCCTATTTTTGTATTTTTTCTCAAAATTATATCGCATTGGGGACAAGTAAGATATGTATATTATAGGGGCAAGGACTACAACTACTGCACTGGAAATTTTATTTCAGCACATACAACAGTTGTGGAGTTACAGTCAAAAATGAGGGAAAACCAATATTTGATCAATAAATCAATAACTACTTGCTTCAAGTTGATGAATTTTCAGTACAGTAGTTGTAGTCCTTGCCCCTATAATATACATATCTTACTTGTCACCAATGTGCTATAATTTTTGAGAAAAATGCAAAAATAGGCACAAAATTGGCCAGGGTGTAGTACCCCTTAATGCAGTGTGTATAATTTTCTGTGCATGAAGTTTCTCAGTTTTTTTCAGACCATGATGTCACCTGATATGTTTCTGGTAGTTTACTGAATGTCATCCATTGCCCGTTTCACCAATCATTTTCTTCCTTAGTCTGAGGCACTGCAATAAAATACAGAAAAATGCAGTTATGAAATCATATTGTTCACATAATACATTCACATGATTTTACCAGTCAGTGGACCTTGAATGAAATCAGATCAAAATAGTCCTCATCATCCAAGAAGTATTTTGGGCCCTGCTTGATCCACAGAACTGAAACAAAACTTGGGCAGAAAATTATCATTATCTCAGATCCGGGGGTACTCAGTACAAATGACCATACGGGACGTGCCACAAATATGAGTAGCATTTTCAGCCATCTGGTATAGCAATTACCCCTTTTTCAAAGCCTATTTTGGTATATGAATGGGTCCTTTTTTCAAAATTTTCTCAATTTTTTCGAAAAATAGCCAAATTTTTCCTTAATCTAGCCAAAATTTTGGGAAAATTTGTAAAAATTAAGACAATTTGGGTTAAATTTGGCCGAAAATTTTGACTTTTGGTATATAAATGGGTCCAAATTTCTTGAAAAATTGATATATTTATGGGTCCACTTTCAAATTCTCAGCGGCACGTCCCTACCAAAACCAAACTTGGGTACCCCCCCCCCCCAGGTCTCAGATTGGATCAATTCCCTGCAGTGCTTGGCAGACACACATAGCAACCTTCCTTCTTTCCCTCGATGTGCAAATCTTTTGCAAAAGCACTTTTGTATTGATCTGCTATGTATATTGAACTAGAGTGGTTGTTCATTGTTGCACCGCAAATTTGAACCGGCTATCATTGAGTACATCTTGAAAAACACGGGTGCTCAATGCAATATGTTCCCAAGTTGCACAAAATAGCTTGTATGAGTATAATACTATGTTCATGATGCAAAGTCAAAAACATTCAACAAAACATGATACAATTCTCAGCGCATTGTGCAGAGCCACCATCTTGGCGCTGGCAACCAGATATGAGATCTTGTGTGCTATACAGGGTGTACCAGAAAAAAATTATCAGGCTAATAAATTTGGACGTAAGTCGAGAAATAGACATCAGAACTCAACAATCTAAAAATTAGCGTGTAGCCCATCTTATTCCCCGCATCTTATACGCTAATTTTACTGGAATCGGTTGACTGATTGCGAAGAAATTACATAATGTATGCCTCAATTCACTTCATTCCAAGTTTGAAAGAGAGATCATTCAACACAATGCGCACTAGTGGTTAACACTGTCAGTGGCCTTCATATTTTGTTCTTTTTAAACAATCTGTTTCTTTCAAAACATCTAATTAGGTTTTGTTCAAATTTGAAAACCTGCATGATATTGAAAAGCTTTGCATGTAAGATGATGCTCGATTGCTCGGTACTTGTAAATGTTTTTTCGTTAATGTTGATATTAATGTTGCATAAAGAATTATTGCAGAAAGAATTCGAGCTGCCTTAAAAAATTTCCCACACACATCAATGTTTTTGGAATATTTCCAAGAAATATCAAAAATCACACGTAAAACTGTAAGCACTTTATCATTGTCATTCTTGGCACAAATATTCTTTGGAAAGTTAAAATATAACATATTTGCACAACCTAAAAATTCAAGTTGGAAAGCTTCCAATTGCAGAAATCAAAGTTTTTTTTCGACACACTGTTATTTATCTTCAGTGAAAGCATGAAAAACATAACACTGTCAATTTATAAAATAGATAATGTGGACTAAATATAATACTTTAGGAAGCGGTGAGAGAGTATGAAAAGCGCCTGCTGATCAAACTTGGAATGAACTGCATTGATGCGTGCATTATGTAATCGTTAATTTCTTCGACCATACACATGTAGCCAGGACATGTAGTAGGCCTGGCCTACATGTAGTTTTATGTTGAATTCCCAGGTGTCACCTATATTTGGTACCTGTGGCTGTACGCATGGGCGGCTTTACATGGGAAGGAGGAAAGGGAAAGAAAACAGGAAGAAATTGCGAAGCAATTCCAGATCCAATATTTTCAACATGAAACTGTGGAAATGGTGTAGAAGATATTGAAATTCCAACCAAATTATAATGGTATTTCCATCCAACCATTATTTGATTTTGAAATTTCAAATCCAATTATTTTCATCCAAATATATGGCATGAAAATCACCAACTAAAAGTGCTGAGCATTTCCCAGGGAGGTGACGCATATCTAAGGCTGTTAAGACCCCCTTTTTTAGCATTGCTGTCACCCAAAGACCCCATTTTCCCCCATTTATCACTGATTTTGTTACTTATTTTGAAATAACAAAGCCATTTAGAACTAGAAATTCAATGTTTCAGGCTTCTTTTGGCTGTCACACAAAGACCCCATTTTAAAAAGGTTTCACATAATAAAGTCTAAAAAGTCTGACTCACTCAATCAATGACTCAACGGTTTTGTACATTTTGCTCTTTTTGGACAGATAAGCTTGGGAGGTGAGCACTTATTTGCTGGAACAGCCCAATGCTTATGGTTTAGGCATGAATTCTACATTTATGTACATTCCACCAGACCCTAGTAAATCCCTGTCATGGTCAGATAACAATGAAAGAAGATGAGAGAAAATAAAAAGAAACTTGAGCTTGTTTTGCCTCACAAAACATTTTTAACATAGGTTTCGGAACCATGGGGAAGGGGGCTTGTGGGGGCTCAGCCCCCTCAATAACTTTGGTCTGGGGGCTCAGGCCCTCCTATAATTTCAGATAAAGTAAAAAAAATATGACCAGATAGCGGGAAAATGGGTGTTTTTGACCTATTTTTTGCAAAAAGGTCACCAATTTTTTGTCAGCCCCCCCCCCCCATGTTGAAAATCTTCCTAAGCCTAGATGTTTAATGTATCTGATTTCAACAAGGTGTCATTTAAAATTGAAGTTTATCCTATAGTGTTTAAGGCAGCTGTGTACTCTAGACATTGTTTCTTTCGCAAAATTGAGTTTTTTTATATGTTTGTACTTTGTCATGTTTTTTATAAATACAAGGAATGAAAATCCAGATTTATAAACTCCAACTGCAAATATTTTAAGGATTTTATTTCACTATTCCACTCGTGTTTGAAATTGAAAAGGAAAGAAAATCTTTGTTGTACCAGCAGGGTACACGCGCATAATAACAACGCATCGCGTTATGTATCGCGGCAATTTGTTAACGCACAAATACGCTACGCCGTATGCGACGCTTATCTGCATGCGTGGCGCATCTTATGGAAACACCACGGAAGCACAAAAACCTAGTGGTCAAATGGCTCCGTTTTAGCTGATAAAATGTGGGTTTTTTCAAGTCCTTTCCCCCGATTTAACGCGGCTGTGTACTCTAGCCATTGTTTCTTTCTCAAAATTGAGTTTTATGATATGTTTGTACCTTGTTATGTTTTTTATAAATACAAGGAATGAAAATCCAGATTTGTAAACTCCAACTGCAATATTTTAAGGATTTTATTTCACTATTCCACTCGAGTTTGAAAATGAAAAGGAAAGAAAATCTTTGTTGTACCAGCAAGGTACACGCGCAAGAACAACTCATTGCGCTTGCGTGATCGCGCAATTTGTTAACGCGACAAATACGCTGACGACGATACGCGACGCTTATCTGCATGCGCGGGCGCATCTTATGGAAACACCACGGAAGCACTGATTTCACAAAAACCTAGTGGTCAAATGGCTCCGTTTAGCTGATAAAATATGGGTTTTTTTCAAGTTCTTTCCCCGATTTAAATATCAAGTTATGAATGGATTTCGCTCAAACTTCTCAAGGGGCTGTGGATTTACCCGATGTTCACGTAATATAAGTTACAAAAACGAAAACTGTCGATTCTCCTGTGAGATTCGATGAAAGTGCAAAATGTGACCACTTTAAACTTCAACGGCCATTATTTCAATGTTCATTTTCTCGGTAAAATGACGATTTAGGTACTACGATAACTCAATAAATACAGCATCTATAGGTAAGCAAATATGATCATCGTAAAAGCATGATCGACTCAAGAAACGGTTTTCTCATTTTTTATATTTTGGTCTATTTCGATTTCGGGCATCATTTTGTGCAAATAGGCGCTTTTGAATTTTAAAAAGTTCATTTTGATGCCTTATATGGTCAATATCTCAAAAAATAAGGCCAATATCAAAAAAAAATAAAAAAACGTTTTTGGAATGGAGCCTCAAGATTGAGCTAAAAACAAAATAAAATATTTTGGAAAGAGTGTTTTTTGTTATGATGTACCTAACAAATATTGCCAAAAACTCACTTTTTGTGATTTTCTTCATAATTGTTGTTTTTACCCCAAATCTGTATTTATATTAAGATTTATTGATGTCTTGTCCTCTTGCCTTCATAAAAATGTATACTTTTATATGTCTTGCACGACGAATTACAAAGTTATTGCACTTTTACTACATGCATGTCTGAGAGTACACAGCCTCCTTAAATCTCCTTTTTCATTTCTGAAGCCAAGTGGTTGCTTTTATATGTGATGGGTCACATATACCCTTGTGTAGAATATGGGGTTGGAATTCCGCAATTCCAAGATGAAAGTGGACAAAATTTCTGGGATGTTTGCACCTTTAACAAAGCCTTTGGATTTCGGTTTTTGCAGTGGTTGTTCGTGACTAGAAATTAAGACTTTTGTGGAGGATAAGCTTGGGAGGTGTGCACTTATTTGCTGGAATAGCCCAATGCTCTCAAAATATTTGCTTTCTTTATTTCCCCATTTTTAAATTATGGTATTTCACCGTAAATTACCAACCCTTAAATTTACTTACAGATTCAGCACACTCAGTTATCTGGTATTGCACAGTTTAGTCCTGAGGCCATCACTTGAGTGAAATGAGTGAAATCGAGGTGTTTGTTTTTTGTCCTCATTAACTTCTCAGATGCCGCAAAACAAACAAGGCTGTTTTCACCTGTAGTCTTGACTTTTCTACAAAAACAATACCGTAAAATATCATAAATGAAACTAAACCTAAATGTAAAGGATAAACTGTAAAGCAAGGTACATATTCTCATGCATGCATATGTAACAGAGTATAAGTAATTATGCTCTGTTAATTAAACTGAGCCTGCTAACAACATCAAAGACAAGATTAATCTGGCCAACATTTCTTGTAAATCTTGAATCTTCTAATATCTAACTTAAAATACATAATTTACTGCTTGAAATATGAAATGAAATGATTAAACAATACAGAGAATACAAACAGAGAAATCATCAATACATGAAAGTTCCCATAATGCAGCTATTGCCCAATTTTGGTTGCAACATAAGATTTGAATTGTTTCTAAATCCAAAATTCAGATTAGAATGTGTGGAATAAGATTTGTGTATATCCTTGACACCTTCAAGTGAATATCCAATTAAAATTGAACTTCTATACAATTTAAGGTTTATCCTCTTCAGTCATACCACTTTTCTTAGCATATATCAATAAATGATGTACTATTTATTTACAAACATGTCAAATTGGTTCACTGTGATGTGACACATTTTGGGTGCATCTCATATAAGATACGCTGCATCACATTCCAATTTGTGTGCTGCGAAATTATTATATCACTTTTTCTGCATGACACTTTATTTTCTGCACAACAATTAAAGGGGGTAAAAACAATTGCATGTTCTAATTGGGTAAACAAAATCCACTGATTTTTCCCATTTTTTGACAATTCCCTGATTGGCTAGAAACCCTGTTTTTATATCAAACATCTCTTTGGTTACATTTACAGGCATTTTATGGTGTCATTCACCAGAAAATACCATGGCGCTTTACAAGAAATATACACAAAAAGTCAAAAACAAGAGAACAGTTCAAGAAAACAGAGATGTGGTCGTGGCAGATTTATGTTCACATGTTACTTAATTTCATGCCGTAGCAGCTGCAATGTCAAATCTGCTTTTGCCAGTGATTCTGTGGCTATGTCTTTGAATAGCGAGCCGGTTACTGTCAGAAAACGAGCTCAAGGTATGAGCAGGAACATAAACGGTATAGTCCAAAATTTAGTTTGGACTTGGGTGTTGCAAGGACCTATCTACATACAGAGGGATTTTAAACAGTACTAATGAGTACTTATTGGCAAACTGGAAGCCAGTGCAAGGTTGTCAGGAGTCCTCCAACACTGTCGCATATGGGTAAAGTCAAAAATAATGGCACCGTTAGGTTGCTGATGCCTGCTGTGCAAATGAAAAAGACCAGCAAAGAAATTCATCTTTTAAAAAGTGTGTTATGATTGGCCCTTTAACCACAGCAATTTGTAGTGTCACAGCTGTCATGTAAAAAATAATATGCCCAATTGTCTTTCCCATATGGTCAGGAGTGTTACATGTTAGCGTGACAAGAAAAGAGGTACTTGTATTTTAATCATGTATGTAAAAAATCTACAAGTTAAAAAGTTTTGCATCGGTTTTCATGGCATTTTGTGAAGTGTCAGCTATTATTAAGTTCCAAATTCTTTCATATTAGTCACTTACTTATGAACATGTGAAGACCACATGGTGCTAAAAAATAAAATATGTTCCAAAAATCACTCGTCATCAGATTGTGTAGCATTCTAAGGTAATGATGACATTAATTATCTATTTCAGTCTGTTTTTAGTAAAAACAACATTTGGGCTAAACTTGGAAAAAAATAAAACTTGCATGATATCAAACCGCTTTTCTTTTTAGAGCGGGTTGAAAAGAGAAATTCTGTCTCGTCAGGAGGGTTACATCAGAATTCAACTTGATTTTTTTCATACACCAAGGTGGCAATATTCATGTTTTACTTTTTATTTTATTAGTGCATTGTGATAGGAACTCAAAAACAAGAAAAATATTCACCATTGCTTGAACATGTTTGCTACAGCTATCTAAATAGTCAATGTCAGGAGTGTTACAAAATTAATTCTAGCTATTCACAATATAGGCGCCGCCAGTGGTTTGCGATAATCGTGATGTATCATGGGTAAGGTCGACATCAAGTCCAGCATAATACAAATATTACCATGCTATTACATAGGAACACGTGACAATATTTTTTAGTTTGTCAATATAACGGTATTACACGCAAATCGATAGAGAAAAAAATTAATTGTGCACATTTCAAATCACATTATTAAGTATTATTGAGTATCGATTCGCGTGTAACACCTTTATTTTGACAAACTAAAAAAATATTATAATAGCATGGTAATATTCGTATTGCGCGGACTTGGATGTCGACCTTTTCCCATGATACATCACGAGTACATCGCAAACCGCTGGCGGCGCCCTTATTGTGAATAGCGAGAATTAATTGGCAATAATTCAAATTTCTGAAGAAATTACCAGTCTGTTGGTGTTCTTTTAGCACTGAAAATTTATTCCTGAAGCCAAACTGCTGCAATCATGATGTAAAGACCTTCATATTTAAGAAATATGTACATAAAAACATGGTTTTCATAGCTCTCGAACAAAATGTTACACTCATGAAAATCACTTGTAAGTAATATAGGCTCAACAATAAAAATGAACTAAATGTAATTCAATTTTTTGCCCCTTTTTGAGATAGCCATAGATAGTGTTACCAAAAAATTACAAAAACTACGTTAGAAAATGTGATTTGCAAATTTATATATATTTGAGGCTTACGGTAGGCCTACTGTAGCAAAGTGTCAGGAGTGTTACAACAACATGCAAGCTGGGCTCAAAAAATAAAATTGAACGTAAATTCTGTGGCTTTTTTGAGAGGGCCATAGATGTTGTCAACAAAAAATTACAAACACTGTTTTAGAAAATGTAGTTTATTTCAGGCCATACAGGTATTATACAGTGTCAGGAGTGTTACACAATAGCACTAGTTTGATGGATCCTTACATCAATTTGAAGAAGAAAGTGATGCTAAAAACTTCAACACAGTTTTTGCACATCATATTGCATTATACAAACTTAAACAGAAAATAGTTTAAGATGTTTTTTTTGACAAATGTGACCATCCACCACAACTGAGCCCGGATGTCTCCAGTGCCACTATTGAGATATGCTTAAAACAATAAACAATAGGAAACAAAGGATTTATTGACTGTTTTATTGATTTTTCACTACTTAAATGTCAAGTACTATAGACATGTTAGGGTTAGTTTAGGGTTAGGATTAGGGTTAGGATTAGGGTTAGGATTAGGGTTAGGGTTAGGATTAGGGTTATGATTAGGATTAGGCTTAGGGTTAAGGTTAGAATTAGGGTTAGAGTTAGGATTAGATTACACTAAATAATTACATGAAGGATCGACCAGTGTTTAGTAGTGTATATTTGTACTTTAATGAATGTATAATGCTCTTACCTCCCATTTTCTCCAATCTTCTCTTTAAAATGTTTGGCTCTTGCACCCAAATGGCTTGCAGAAAAGCTGGGACATCACCTTCAATTTCTTCACTAACATATTTGTCCTTGGCTTTAGTTCACTGTCAAAATCAAGCATAAATAATATATAAATAATATTCTTTATGAACAAATGCTGTGTTCAAATTGTTTTGTTTTTACCAGACGACGGTGGCCGACAGTAATTTAATACGGCAACAGCCAACAGCGTAAACAAAATGACAATATGATGGCAACACTGCCTGCACGTTGATCGCCTGCAGACGTGCTATGGTGCGCTTTTTAGCTCTATTGGCCCGTTACAGAAAAAAATGCACGAAATATATTTCCCAGTGCAATGTATAGATTTTCACATGAAAATAAATAATTTGGATTCAAAATTAATGTGAAGAAAAAAAAAAATTATAGCCGGTAGTGGAAATCGATCTCGGGACCTTCTGCGTGGCAGGCGGAGACGTTAACCGCTACACCACGCATACATTGATACATGTGGGGAATTATTTTGTACAAAACATATATCGTGCGTTATTCATAAAAAAAATTCAAAAAACAGTACTTAAAATTAGGTTCACTGTCGAACCTCAACGGATTAAGACTGATAAAATAGTGCTTGATAACATGCATACACTTTTGGAATTATTTGAGACATTTTCCTGTTTACGTAGTAAAACCAATGACGACGCCAAAATTCAGTCAATCTTTGCCGGCCCCTGTTTTTTACCTTTAGGTGCACTTTTGTACCTCATTTTATAAGTTGCCCACCCCCACACAGTAGGCCTAACATTAACAATGAATAAATTTATATCAAAAATTATGGCGCATTGGTGACAAGTAAGATAGGGCCTATGTATATTATTGGGGCAAGGACTACAACTACTGCACTGGAAATGTTATTTCAGCACAGACAACAGTTGTAGAGTTACAGTCAAAAATGAGGGAAAACCAATATTTGATCAATAAGTCAATAACTATGGTACTTGCCTTGAGTTGCTGAATTTTCAGTGCAGTAGTTAACTTATAGTAGGCCTACTTGCCCCTATACATCTTACTTGTCACCTATGCGCTATAATTTTTGAGAAAAATGCAAAAATAGCCTGCGCAAAATTGGCCAGGGGTGTAGTACCCCCTTAATGCATTTGAAAATTTACAATGATTAAAAAGGGCATTTCGTGACCCACTTTTCTCAAAAAAAGTTGAGATTTTTATACCACTTGAAGTCTTGAACCGTCTGGCTACAATTTCCTACATGTACATAATGTTTATGTACCAAAATTTCTTGCAGATTATTTCGTTTAGCAAAAATATCGTCAATTAACAGTGGCCTATACGGAGCAGTACTTGTATTCATGCATAACTCACAAGCGCAAAATCTGAATCAACTGAAATTTTGGGAATAAGCCTTTTTCGTGGTTATCTGCTGATAAATGTCATAAAAATAGGATGCTAGGATCACGTAAATACTCCTGTAAGTGACTGAAGTAGTTTATAGTTCCATGCTCTATCTCTGTCCACACAGTAACTATCGCCTCATCGTGGATAGCAGATTTCTCGATCAAATGACACACAGACAGTAAGCTTACTTCAACCCAACAAATATAGCCAGCCCGATAGCCAGCTGCTCAGTCTGATATTGAATATTGTGATCTATATGCAATATGGTTCTACATGCATTATATAGGCCTACCCATTTACATGGCATGCGCGCATAGCACTCACTGACTCAGACATGTATGGCCGTACATGCATGGCCGGTCTCGTTCTATTTACTTGCATATGAGGCCAGATATAAAAGAATGTGTACCAAGTGCCCAAAATTCTGAAAACTCATACCGATTATGCCTACTATCATGACTACCGACAGTACCGTATGTTAAGGGGGAAACAAGTCAGAACTTGGGTGCAAAGTAATGTACAATTTCATGAAATATTCATCGCTGATGATGAAACCGAATTCATTTCAAGAATATTTTAGATCAAATAATTACCTTCGATTCGAAACTGTAGTTGCTCTTGCAATATTAACACCTTTTTGCAGCATAATATTCCATCACGGTTAATGTTTACGTGTGGGTTCGCGAGCATCCATCTTTAAATAATTGCCTCTTAGTCTTTACCAGTCGTTTCTCTAAATCCATGAAATCTTCCTGTCGGGTTGTTAGCGGTTACCGCACCATAGCTGAACCATGTTATTGTATTATACCAGGGAAGAACAGATTATACCACTGTCCCCCGGGGGTCAAACCTTCTTGGGATTCTGAAATATAGACCCAAAATAGGCATTTTGAACAGAGTTTTATGAGGATCGTCACCGTGTGGAAATTTATAAAGTAATTTTAATACCGGGAGGGGGGTAGGGTACCCGTACATTCTTTATTTTTAATTCTCTTTTATTTGACACCACTCGAGATACAAAAAGGACCCAAAGTATGAATATTGACCCAGGTCTTATGAGGAGTGTTACCACCCAGTGGGGATTTTTTTTTATATAGGGCCTATTCTTTACTTTGTCCTCTTTTTTTTTTTTCTTTTTTCAAGCTTGGGCAGACATTCGATTGGAAATGCCCCTGAATGTGAAGTCCTTGATTTTCGAGACTCGTTCTTCGATTTAGGGACACAAGTTGCGCGGATGAAGATGACTCCATTCAAGAGGAAGGGAAGAACAGACATCAGACTAGTAGGCCCCTACTATAGAAATCACCTCAACTCGCTGAAAATCCTTGTGATTAACTTCCAAAGCATCATGAATAAAGTGGCTGAAGTGGAAGCATTAATCCAGGAATATAACCCCCTGACATCATACAGGGTACAGAGACGTGGCTCTCTCCAGACATACAGAACTCTGAGTTTCTTCAAAGCAATTACATTGCCTACAGGAAAGACAGGAAGGTGACAGGCATGGGGTGTTCTTTTTTGCTTGTAAAAGTGACCTTATAGTCACGCATAGAACCGAGTTTGACTCTGAATGTGAATTATTGTGGAGCCAAGTGGAAGTAAAGGGAAGGAGAAACCTACTGTTGGGCACCTACTACAAGCCCCACCACAACGACATGGACGCAGTTAAAGGTCTCCAAAATTCACTTGCAACCATCAGTTCCAAACATAAAGAGTTTTACATTATTCTGAGTGGCGATGCAAATCAACCAAATGTTAACTGAATAAACCAGACCGTTATTCCAGACAGTTATGCTTCAAAGGAGGTAGCTGAAGAACTCCTTGACACAGTCTTTGAAAATGGGCTGGACCAGGTGGTTCACAAACCAACTAGGGGAGATAACATACTTGACGTGGTTTGGACAAACAACAAAGGAATTATTAAGACCGTTGATGTAGTACCTGGTATGAGTGATCACAGCGTGGTATTACTTGAATTGGATTTAGCTTGAAAAAGAAATCCACCCGCAGAATCTACCTGAAAAACAAAGCTGGCGAAGACGAAATTAAAGAGGACCTGACTCATTTCCAAGAAACTTACGAGAAACTGACTGGGTCAACTGTCCAAGAGAAATGGGATGCCATTGAGAATCAAATCAAATCAAGTCATGGACAAACATGTTCCATCAAAAATGGCCTCTAACAGGCACAGTCTGCCTTGGTTCACGAGGGAGCACAGAAGGTTGTGTATAGAAAGAAACAAATGGCCTACAACAAGGCAAAGTGTTCTGGAAAATCAACCGACTGGGAGAAGTACAAACTTTGCTCGAAAGAGAGGGACCATGTTAAAGATTACATTGAAAGCTGTCTTAAGGACAATACCAAAGAATTCTGGTCATTTATCAAGAAGCTTCGCCAGGATGGAGGAGGAGTACCAGATCTCAAAGAACAACAAAATCCTTAGCACGAACAAAGGGAATTAAGGCTGAGTCGCTCAGCGACCAATTCAGCAGTGTTTTCACTACGGAGGATTCTACTATACCAAATCTTGCCAGTAGCACCATTCCTCCCATCAAGAAGCTGATCATACGAGAAGAAGGGTACTCAAGCAACTTCAGAACCTTAATCCAAATAAGGCATCTGGGCCTGACGGCATTCCAACATGGCTACTCAAGATGGCGGCGACGGAATTGACACCGATATTCACCAAATTTTTCCAAGAGACCCTTGATAAAGGGGAGATTCCACATCAACGGGGTGAAGCCAACGTCAGTGCAATCTACAAAAGGGTGAAAAATCAAAGCCTGAAAACTACAGGCCTGTCTCATTGACCAGCGTTCCGTGCAAGGTGATGGAGCACATCATCCATTCTCATGTAATGGGACACTTGGAACAGAACAGTATTCTTGTTGACAAGCAGCATGGGTTCCGTGCAAAGCACTCGACGGAAACTCAACTTATCCTGACATTAAATGACCTGACCAAGAGCATCGAAAGAGGTGACGTCACGCATATGGCCATCTCAGACTTCGCCAAAGCGTTCGACAAAGTGCCACATCAACGCCTCCTCAAGAAACTTGAGCATTATGGCATCAGGGGTGACATTCACAAATGGGTAACAAACTTCCTTACTAGACGTACACAGAGAGTGGTCTGTGAAGGGACACCTTCAGAGCTGAAAAATGTGACTTCGGGTTCCACAAGGCACAGTCACTGGACCATTGTGGTTCAATGACCTTCCTGCAAACCTCACAAGTACAGCAAGGTTGTTTGCAGATGATTGTGTGCTTTATACATGTAGCAGTTCACCTGAGGAGCTGACAGTCTTGCAAGACGACCTGACAAAACTTCAGGAGTGGCAAGACAAATGGGGCATGAAATTCAATCCCAGCAAGTGCTCTGTTATGCATATGCAGATCACCCTCAAGAAAGAAAGACCGCAGATGAACTCACATTCTGTGGAGAAGAACTCAATGAAGTGACTAGCCATCCATATTTAGGAGTTCAAATCGACAATCGTCTTCAGTGGAAGGGGCACATCAAGATGGCAGCCTCAAAAGCAAGCAGGATCCTGGGCTTCCTTAAGAGAAACATCTGGTTTGCATCACAGGAAACTAAAGTAGCAGCATATACAGCGCTGGTTAGACCCGTACGGTATTAGAATATACTTCCTGTGTATGGGATCCATACAGAAGAGGAGATAAGTCCAGCGGAAAGCAGCCAGATTGCTTGAAAGACTACGAGCAGCGCAGCAGTGTAACAAAAATGCTGGAGAAACGTGAGTGTAAGACCTTAGAAGACCGACGCAGAACAAACAGACTGACCATGATGTACAAAATCATGAACGACTTGGTCGCAATCGACAGGGACGACATGATCACCATGTCAACGGAAACCAGAACCAGGGGTAGTCACCAACATAAAATCCTCAAGATGCAAGGAACAAAGGACATCTATTTGAACTCCTTCCTCCCTCGCACTGTGACAGACTGGAACAAGCTCCAGGGGGACACCACTTCAGCAGCCACACTTGATATCTTCAAAAATAGAGTCCAAAAGTAATTTAGGTACATGTAGTCATATCAATATCAGCTTGAGCAGCATCAAAGTTGGCGAAAGTACAGCAAGACTGAACCTGCCGACTTAACCAAGACAAGACAAGACAAGACACCACTGGGGGTAATACCTTCTTGGCATTTTGAGATATGAAGACACCACTCGGGGGGGGGGGTAATACCTTCTTGGCATTTTGAGATATGAAGAGGAACCAAAATATGAATATTGACCCAGGTCTTATGAAGAATTTCACCCTCGGTTGGGAAATTGTTTTTATTATATTCCTTACATTAATTTTTTTATCACTTTCATTTGACACCACTCGGTAGACTTCTCCGTAGTCCACTTGCCAATTGTGCACTACTCTGGCTATTACATTTAAGCTTAAAACTCTGATTTAATTAATGAGTGCACAATTGATAGATTTTCACAACTGATCTTTTCAGTCACCGTACGTCCTCTGTTTGTTGGATAATAAACTGGCAGATTCTAAAATTAGAATTGTTCAGTATTGAAGTGTCATTATAATTATGCCATTATGATATGTTGCATTCAATAATATAAGCCTACGTAGGGCCTATACTTTACTTTTACTGTCACAAATATAATTATATAGCCTAAACTTTTTCATAACCATTTTATACTAGTATTTTGATGTAGGCCTACTAAATATCAGTATAATTTCGAGTTCAACTGAATGCGTTCATCATAATTAATAACATTTTTATTTATCAAAAATCGACTATGGCATAGTCTAACCACTCGGGGGTCATACCTTTTTTGCATTTTGAGATATGAATAGGACCCATATGGATATTGACCCGGGTCTTATGATGAGTGTCACCCCCGGGCGGGGAAATATTTCTATTGTAATTATTATTCTTTACTTTCTTCTTTTTCATTTGACACACTTGGGGTCATACCCTTGTGGCATTTCAAAATATGTCCATTTCAGACCAAAAGGTAGAATCAGTAAGTAACGTTAATAAGTTAGTAAGCAAGTAACATTACTATTATAGGCTGATACCATTTTACGCTACCTCCTCACAGTTGAACCATAAATATCTGAACGCACAATGTTCTAATATCTGTGGTTGTGATAAACAAGACTACAGGAGCATGGGCAAAAAAAAAAAAAATAGTTTCATGCCTCTCCCCCCGCCTTGTCACTTTCTGGGATCAGTCCATATTTTTCCTTCAATTTTCCGTTTTAATATACTAAAATAGTAAAATGTTAATGCTAATAAACTAGTTTATTAATTAGCATGAATCCCGCAAGTGCTGTTTTTTTTTGGAACTCTAAAACTCCTCATAATAAGTACAAAAGGGTCTCATCATTTTCCTAGCAGATGCTGAAAACTGCTCGCAATGTCAATTTTACGTGAAAAATGCTGTATTTTGCACAATTTAGCACACACATACTCACCCCCACACACACAACACCCTTCCTGCTCCCTTTCCAAAAAGGTATGGACATGAAACGAATGTCAATTTTATGTGGCCATATCACAGAGCTGTATAAGACAGATTAAGGGGGTACTATACCCATTGATTTATTTTTTTTTGCATTTTGTGAAGAAATTACAAAAAAAAAGTTAACAAAGTGGTATGCAAAATGACGGGGCTAATCTTCTTGTTTTATTGGTGGCATCGGTATCAATGTAGCTTACATGCTTTTAAAGGTAGAAGCCAAAAGGTGGTACATCACTGATGTTTTAAATTCACTTCATTTTGGACAGCTTACTATCAACGGATTTCGTTAAAGTTTTGGAATGGGAATAGGGTATAAGTGGTTCCTGATTTCTTTTATGACTTCATGAACTTGGTGCTCCACACCTATCAAAAAACGAACTGGTTAAAATGCTTCTATTTACAATGTTGAGCTATATTTTGTATTTTTAACTTGCGACATTATTTCACTGAAACTTAATTAAGCCATAGGTAACAGGTTACCACAACCATGCAGCAATGTTGAAAAAATTGTATTTCTTGTCACCTATACCACCATATTTAGGTCTTTTTCCGTAAGCTTCAGTTTTGTGATTTTGGTAACTATTTTATATTTATTTGTCCAATCCATCTCAACTACAGGCATGAGACTGCACTTTCCTAAAAAAACCTGAAAAAACTGAAAATGCGCGTGAAATTGGGCAAAAAGTACCAAAAACAGGCTGAAATTAAATAAAGTTGCGGAAATTTTGACTATAAAAAAAACTGAATTCAGTTTTTAAACTGAAAATTCTCATGCCTGCAACTAGGCAATCTAAATTGTACTCACCATTTACATCCCAAGGTATTTTAGTATATCCACCTTGCACTTTTCAATATCCAGTAAAAGACAGAATATCAAAATTTACGCCTCATTAGGATATCACAGACTCTCACATGTATTCAAAATGGATGCTTAAATTTGACCTGAACCAAGTGACCTATAACCTGACCTATGATGACCTCTTTTTAAATCTCTTTTCCTAACAACACATTATAGAAGGTACATATAGTAATTAAATTGACTATGCATCCATTGGGTTAGAGTTTATTTAATTTATTCAGTGTTATTTTGTATGCACCGCCGCGCTGAATAAATTTTCTATAGAGAGTATAACAAAGGATTTAATGTATTCTACTCATGTACTCTACTTGAACATGTTGAATAGAATAAATTATGGTTTGTTATGAAACACACATCTGAGTTACTAGGATAAAGTTCAGGACATGCAGTGATGAACATACCCAGCAAACACAAAACGTTTTCGGCCGTGTGTCCTGAACTCGCCACCCTTAGCGTTACATGACAACTATTATGAATTTTTACACCAACCGGGTTTCTAATTAGATTATCTCCACAATCATCAACCCTAAACTAGCAAAAGTATACATTTATGGAAAGCTGAAGGCCTAAGCAATTCAAATATATACATTTCAACTCATTATACAGGGTGACCTACAAGTTATACAGGGTGGAATAAAAAAAGATTTTGATAAAAAATGGGCCACTCAATGCATTGCTTATTACCAACTTACAGTAATAAACTGGAAGTAAACAACATTCATTTGGTTAGAGGATATGGAGAGCCAACTGACTTTGGAAGAAACCAAAATCACAGCTGTTTGGTAATCTCAGAATATAGGGTGTCCCAAAGTAAGTTAGATTTTTTTACAATTCAACATATTTTGAACCTAAACATTTTCCCTCTAACCCATACAGAAAAAATATGTCCATATTTAGATTCCTCGTCAAATTTCCCTTCAGAAAATCTATACTTTGACTATGATAGGATAAGTAATTAAAATTTTACAGTAACTTTTAGATTTTGAAGACATCTGCATTACTTACTACAGTGTTTAATATGACAACGGGTAGTTTTGTATGGAAAAGTTTGTATTTTCTAGACTACACCAATCATAAATGATTAAAAACAATTAGTAGAATTGTTTAGCTGTGAGGCCATTAGTCTTTTAGATGCTAAATAGAGTCCAAATCCAATTTACAGCCTTTACAGAAGCAGATTACGCACTGAAAATACCAATCCCATAGAGTTTGTGTGTACCACATCCCCCACCACCACATCCCCCACCACCGCCACCCTGCCCATTCTGAATTCTATGAAGCACAGTGTCAGTATTAAAAATGTTCAAGTATTTCTTTTTACAGGGTTGAAAGTGCATTTTATTTAGCAATAAAATGAGACCACAGCATGACAATAACTTCTTGCTTGACAGAGATATCATCATTTGTTTTGAGTCGACTTTGGCAAAATGTAACGTCGCCACCTTTTTTTAACATCAATATTTTAACATAATGTTATTTAAGTATTGACACAATATTTGGCAAAAATGTTTGCAAAAATAGTTTACAATAACATTTTTTGAAAACATTTAAAAATATTGTTGCAGTGTGTATTCATACAAAACGTTTTAAAACGTTATCATGACCTTTATATAACCCGACATTGTAATGTTATTAAAACGTTTTTACCTAAACCAAGAGCCAAAATATAATTTATTTAAAACGTTTTTGTGTTTGCTGGGTATTTATGTACTTCATAAATTTGCAAGGAAAAAAGAAGAGGGGTACTGATGAAAATCAGGGTATTATACCCCCTTAAACAACAATGATCAACATGATGAAAGAAATAATTGAAATGTTAAAGAATTTATTGAATTTTTACACCAAGATATAAAGTATTGATTGCTAAAAAACTTTTTGGTTGGCCGTAAAGCGCTCCACAGATTTCCGAGTATTGTACGTACATATTGTACGCAACATATCTGTTATTTATCTATTGCCATTTATTTCAGTATGTTTAAGTTTAACGAATGTTTGATGACGAAAAATCGATAATATGTTACATGTAATATCTAGTAGAAATATATTATCGATTTTACGTCATCAAACATTCGTTAGAACTTAAACATTACTGGAAATAGAATGGCAATAGATTAAACAACGTAGATATGTTGCATACAATATTGCACGTACAATAAAAAGTCTGAATACTGCTTTAGTTAATCTATTAAATTAACCAATGCAGAGACCTGAATGAAACACCGACCACCACCCCGCCCACCCCCACCCACCGGAGCACACCCACGGGCGAGTTACCCACCCACCCTACGCCACTGGTTAAACACGACTAAGTTAACGGAATTACTTAGTTCTTCTGAGGAGGAGTGTACATCTAAGAAATAAATGTGAAATAGAACCTTTTTTTTTTTTTTTGAGAACCTTATCTCTTGAACCTCTCAAAAAGGGTCTTTAATTTGGAGAACCCTTAAAGGTTCTCTGAAGGACCGAAAACGGTACTGTATCACATTTTGGGGGCAATTTTTGAGTATAGTAGAAAAATTATAAATTTAATTATACCTAAATTAAAGCTCATCGCACAGATTAAAGAAGACTAAAGTAAAAAAAAGAGTAAAAAAACCCCAAAAAACCAGCCCTAAAAACCGCACGCGCATTCCGGCGCATTCACTTTGGGAAGGGTTTTGAGACGAACTATTAAATTAAGGTGACCTTATATATTTTGATGAGGAGGTGCAAGGGAGACCCCAGGGAGAAATAGGCCCTAAAGGAGAATTCCTACATGCTAATATGTAACAAAAAGAGAATGTCACAAAATAATGAACCAATTTGACATTATCGTTGATAACTCCTAGTCCTATAAAAAATAACTATAATAGCAAACACGGTAAAAAGAGCATAATGCGTCTGGATGTTTCGGGGTGGGGGGGGGGTGTTTCTTGTTATTTCATGTATAATTGAAAACTTGGCATCTTTGTCACTACCATAATATAGGCCTACATCAGAAAAGATAATACAAAAAGTGCTGGGGACAATGGGGGGGGGGGGGAGGAGAATTTTAGCTCCTGAGTCGAACATAATGAATTTTAGAGTTCATTCAGCGATTCTTCTTGCAGACTGTTTAAACTATTGCTGTTTAAGGGATGGGTTCATTAAAGTAGCGTTCTCCGAAAAGTTTTTCGATAAATTCATTAATTAAAAAAAAAGTAAAAATCTCAGTTTAATAAATAACGGTTAAAATGAAAGCCATTATTGGGGCCTAATTATCGTATCATTATAATAGGTCTGGCTCCAATGCAAGCATTTGTTTCGGTGTCCCAAATTCATAGTAAAATATGCTGACGCTATTTTTTACAAATCGCCTGGAATTGCATATTTAGGTTTTAGCGATTGCTGAAAAAAGACGGGTATATTTCTGAAAAGCGTTTCCGCTTGGAATGTAGATGCCTATTGTGGAGCTTAATGTCCGTGATTTTAATTTATAAGCTCTTTCATTGACAATTTGCAACGTCTTTTGCACACCATGCGGGTCGCCTGCTTGAATCCCGATATTTTAAAAATTATGGGTTTTTTTAACCAAACAACCAGCAAAAAGAGTTCTCTAAACTGTCCTCTTACCGCAGATAACATTAGATCGACTGTGCTATCGGTAGAATTTAAACTAGAATCAAAAGTGTTCGCCAAAGTCATGTAAATATGGACTATCGCGGAATATGGCGTTTTAGTAAAAAGTTGCATTTTTGCCAGGGATTATTCTGTTCTTGCTATGAAGAACATTATGAACTTACCTCAAACGTAGAACATAGTTGGCAAATATATTCCGGTTCGACTATGACTTATTCCAGATCCTTGATCTTTGCTATTGGCAAACTTATGAGCATATTTGTATTTTGTAAAATGGCGAAAATATTGCAAAACTGTCTACTCCACCAGCCATACTTTAACATCTAGTTACAACGTGTCATGCTGTCCTTTCCGATTTTGACAGAATGCCGTAAGCGTATTGGAATTCATATTCTGTCCTATTGATTTGAAACAATTGATTCGAACCAACGTCCTTGATTCTACGGTAATGTGTTCAGAAGTTTATGGATCTTGATCAATTGTGCAACAGCTGTGCTCAGTCTGTCGTATAATAAGCGTCTCTTTGTTATTTACATTAGATAAATGATTGGGAAATAAAGAGAGTTTATTATCGTGAGTTCTATATATGTTTTTGGTTTAGTTTATCACTATGCACAGCTCCAAGATATAATATATAGTGCGTTTTATTTTTTTTTAATTCATCCCATTATTTTGGCTTCAAATGGACATAAAACCATTTTTTACAGTTATTACTGATATTATTTCTTGACTTTTGGTAAACCGAAATAATAAACTATAAAACCATTAACTTATGGAATATATTTCCTATAAGGCGCGTGAAAGTCGATTCCGAGTTTATCGTCCCCGCCCGCGTCACTTTTTGGAAACCAAAAATACCCGTGTCAAATTTTCAAAAATGCCAAAATAATTCATTATTTCCAAAGTATCAGTGTTTTCACCAGTTTTAGCAATTGGAAACATATATTTTTGTTTGTAAAACATATATTCATAACTTGGAAGCAAAACCAGGCTCTTTTCTAACTTTCCTAGTCCTTACCCATATAAAAACATGTTTATAAATCACATGTATGAGTTTGGCTTTAAATCAACACGCATTTTATAGGTCAATAATGAAATCTGATGAAATAGTGAAAATGAAAAAGTCACCTCACCTGGAAAAAGGACGATAAACTCGGAATTGACTTTCATGGGCCTAATCTATACTGTCATGTTGGTGCAAAGTAGAGCATTTGAGATTGTTCATCAGGTGGTAAAAGTTGTTCCTGAGAGCATCTTAAGTCCCGCTGCCTTCAAATTTCAAGCCGTAACAGTATCAGAAATGTTGAATGATACCAGGCAGCTGTTAATTGCCTAACCCACCCCTCCCCCATAAACCCCGGGCCATAAACACAACACACGCATGCCCCTCACATCCACACACCTCGCTCTGCTTTCACTTTGCAATGGAGCTTATAACTCCCCATTAAGAACTCAGGAAATCATTTTGTATTCTTACATGTCAAAACTAAGCATAAGCCTGTCATTATCTTGCTATTCGGGGGAGCACTTCAATTATATGAGATCTACTAATGACGCCTACTAATTTCAAAAGACTATTCGGCAACATAATCAGTGATAAATATAATAAAAGTTGTAAATGAAACAATAAAAGCGTCTGAATCAGGATGACGATAGATCCAATGGGAAACAAGTGTGTGTGTGTGGGGGGTGGATGACAAACCATGTGATCTGGGTGATAGCGAAAGGGGGGTCTTAATTCAGTGATCCCAGCGAAAGTATAAAATGGTAAAACAAATTTAAATTGTATATAAAATGCCTAAAAGTGAAGGATAAATCATTAAAATTGTCATTAGATATTTTAAAACGTTTTGGCAAGAACCGAGGAAAGCAGCAGTATTGATAAAGTTTAAGCCCCGTTCAAATGCTGAGCCCTGTCCTATATTTTGTTAATCTTTTAAATCAGTTTATCTCCTCTTGGGATTGTTCTTCATTGCCAATGCCATGATTGCTTTTTATAGTCTGGTACAACAGTACTGTTATAATAGGTTTGACATATTTTGGATTTTAGTATATTTTGATGTTTTTCATAGTGCAATAGTATTTTGGTCAAATGAATATTTGCGTGCAATATGATGCTTTTCTGATCTAATACTTTTTTCCCTATAGATGCAATTTTTGATGTATTTTAAAATTTCTTAAAGTGTTTAATATTTTTAATATTTATATGTAGGCCTATGTTCAAATAAGTAATTTTACATGTAATTTGGCCGTTTGGCCACGATATGTGAAAAATAAAATACCGAATATAATAATAATATCTGATTTCTTTACATACTATGTACAGAAATTACAGATTCATGTAAAATAACTTATTTTGTCTTTAATACAGGGCTTAATGTTTGCACATCGAAACTAACAAAGGTGCTGGGCAAGGTGCTAAAATCGAAATTTTGCTGATTCATGGATTTCTACATTCTCCGGATGAAATTACTGAACAGGCTTTTTACAGCCCTACATAGGCCTACTACGCATCAGTCACCTTCGCCATCCTAGAAAATAACGCCACTGAGCTATTATGGAAGTCCCCCCGGACAAGACAAATTTCAATACCATTTAAAGCTCGAGGTACTTGCCCACTGAAGCATGATTAATAGCTGCTGGTATTGCATAATATTGTAAAGCGTTTTCTATCGGAAAAAATATAGCCTGGTCAGTACTAAAAGCGCAGAGTGATTTAAAAATATTACTATAGTCTGGTCAGTACTAAAAGCGCAGAGTGATTTTATTTATTGCATTTTTAATTAAAAGAACCACTTTTTAGGTAAGTTGCACAGCTGAACTTGTGATAGTATTGAGATACAACAATATCATGGTATAAACAAGAATATGTTCCTTTGGTAAAATTTCTATTGTCTCTACCCTTAAACCACTAACACGTATGAACATTCACTCGAAAATTATTATTTGTTCTTCTCCCGTTTTAGCGTACCAATATCAGAAAATATTACCAAAATATTCATAACGTAAGTTCCCGGGACTGGAAAGCGTACACGCAAGCACTGATGCATAGTGTAAAATGTGCTGGGGTTTTACAAAAAAAAGCCAAGCCAAGCCTCTCATTCGTTTTAACATGCATTTTCTTCGTCTTCAGTAAAACGATTTTGCAGGCTTAAAAATAAATAGCCTCACTGAGGCTCCCATGACGTGGCATATTATATCATGTATTCATTTAGCTACCGTATTATATTCAGCAGATGGTAATCGAAACTGGTAACTAGTGACATAAAGAAATTTGTAAATTCCTTGGTCTTGTTTAAGGAGAAGAAACATTTATTTGTTGTTATTTTCATTTTCCCTTTACTTTAAAGCCGGATGTTTATTCTCTATCAAAAACATATAAATTTGTAGGCTTTCAAATGTCGGAATGAAATGCGCGCAAATTGAAGTGGAGTAAATTACAAAATATCCAGGAAGTTGGACATATTGGGGTTTTAAAAAAACTGGAGTTGGAGTCGAGTGAGGTAGGAAGGGCTTAAATTAATGTTAGAAAGCTAGTTTGAACAGAAAAAAAAATTAAAGTAACGCACGCAGCAAAACATAAAAATTAAACGGTAGGCCTAGTAGCGAGTCACTTCATTTTTTCACAGAAGGTATAACTATTGAATGTGGCATTTATAAAAACGTTCAATGATGGGAAACTTGGTGGTCTGGTTCGTACATAAATATCGATTCTTTGCTCTATTGCACTTTTTTTTTACTTACCCATTTAAACAGTTTTTACTTTTTTCTCTTTCATGTGACACCACTCAGGGGGTCATAGGCCTACCTTCTTGGTATTTGGAAATATGTCCATTTTAGACCAAAAGGTTGCTGAGTAAGGAAGTGAGAAAGACTACGACCATATCATGGTTTAGCAAAAACTAAAGTAAAAAAAAAAAAAAAGAAAAAAAGAAGGGATTTGAGACGCACTTTTAAATCAAGATAGACTTATTAATTTTGATGAGGAGGTGCAATGGAGACAATTCCTTACATGCTTTCATGAAATAGGGCTATGTAACAAAAAGTGAATGGGGGGGGGGGTCAAGACCAATTGTAAGGGGGGGTGTAAACATTGACAAAAACGGTCCAAATTCAAAATGGGCTAAAAGTACAAAAAAGGCCTAACAACCTTAAATACCGGGCGGCCAACATGGGGGGGGGGGGGGCTTGGCTACGCCACTGCTCCTGAGTCGAACATAATTTGCATCTTAATAACAACTTTCATTTAGGCCTATCACTCATTGTTTTACCTATTCTTAAAAACAAAGTCATTTTATGTTTAGGGTTCATTCAGCGACTTTACTTGCAGATTCATTTAGGCCTACTAAGCAAAATAACGTCAAAGAAACTTACAGCACAGTGGCCTATGTAGGAAAAATGAGGCATATGCCTATTCATCATGCATAATTCAACTGAAATTTTGGGAATAAAAGTTTTTGTGGATATAGGTCTACTCAAACATTAAGAGGATAGGCCTACTAGAATCATAAAAATACTCCTGGTACACGCCCGGGGTACACGCGTTATGAAATGAACGTGCCCAGACCTATATATCCCGTATAGGCCCAGCTACATGCTATGCAACCCGACAAGATTTTTCTGTACTTAACGTATAGCGCGAATAGAGGGCGGTATGTTTCTGATGAAATGAACGTAAAATCGAGCGAAACGACTCAAACAAGCCGTACCCTAAACGAGCCGTAAGCCTATTATATGTCCCGTATGCTATGCTACAACACGACAGTTTCTCTGTACTTTTAAGGGATCTAGAATGAGCGTTTATGGCGTTTCGACAGTATTTTTTGTGGGACATGAGAGCACCTCAGACGTATCGAATTGCATTCTGAATACGTAGCATGTCTTTCTGATATCAAATAATTTTCATTTTTTGAAATTCACGATAGGCCTATAATACAAATTTTATGACAAATTATTAAAATTTGATAATTTGATATTTTTTTAATTTTTGATATATAACAGTCCTCGAAATAAATTTTATAAATCTAATGATATATTCTTACAGTGTATGTAGCTGGGAGGAAAAGCCGACGATCAATTGAAAATTTTGACCTTTTATATTGAAGATATGGATTTTTTCCCAAAAAGACCTTTTTTTTGGTGTTTTGGAAAAAAAATCCATATCTTCAATACGAAAGGTCAAAATTTTCAATTGATCGTCGGCTTTTCATCCCACCTACATACACTTTAAGTATAAATCATCAGATTTATAAAGTTTACTTCAAGTACTGTTAAATATCAAAAATATCAATTTTAATGATTTGCCATAAAATGTGTATTACATTCCGAATTTCAAAAATCTAAATTATTTGATATCAGAAGGTCATTCTTCGTATTCAGAATGCAATTCGATATGTCTGATGTGCTCTAATGTCCCACAATAAATACTGTCCAAACGTTCATACCCCTTCCTTAATGCAGCGCGAGCGCGAATAAACCCCTTGTTTGTCGGGTTTAAAAGTTTAGATTATGTTGCATTTAGGCCTATCCCAGCAAACACAAAACATTTTCGACTTATGATCCGCAAAAGGTTAGAAAAATGGTATTTAATTAAGTGTTGGCAAACTATTTGGCAACAAATGTTTGCAAAAATATTTTATAGGCCTATAACATAACATTTTGAAAACATTTTAAAAACATTGTTGTAGGCCTATTAGTGTATCATCGGAATTTCAAACGAAACGTTTCATGACCCCTGGTCCGACATTATAATGTTATTAAAACGTTTTTATCTAAAACAAACCCAAAAAAATAACTTGTTTAAAACGTTTTGAAACGTTTATGCGTTTGCTGGGACAACATTGTAATTTTTGAGACGATGTTTTGTAGTATATTATCATCTGGCACAGGTCCCTATACTCTATACCATATCATACTTGCCATACAGCTGGCGAATGGAGAAAATGGGCATTTCAAGTACCCAATTTGAAAATAAGACCAAGGGTTAAAAATGGTGACTGTGTGCTATTTTCTAAATTGCATCAGGCATGGTTAAAACATAGGAGACTGATTTTTGTTTTTATATTCGCGACATAATACAAATTTTATGGCAAATTATATATTTTTTATTTTTTTTTTTTAAACTGTCCTCGAAGTAAACATTATCAATCTATCGATATAGCCTATAGGCCTGTGTACTTAAAGTGTATGTAGCTGGGAGGAAAAGTTCCATTTCACGCCATATTTTAGCTTCGAATTGGTAATCATGGTAATAAGTAGGCCTATGTGCGCCTTTGTTTGTAAAAAGTTAGGCTATGAGCGAAAACACTGTAAAGGATCAAATCGAGGGCTTAGAGCAAGAACTAGCTATGTCCATAATTACATGTTACTCATTTCGGCAAAAATGGATGATTAATAAATGCAAGTGACTTTGGGGTATATGGATGGTCACTAAAACACTTAGCATTGTTAGTTAGACGCAAGTGACCATGTACATACCCCCAAAGTCACTTATATTATATTATAGAGGGCAGGCAGAATTAACCGTCCATTTGTTGCCGAAATGAGTAACATGTAATTGTGGACATAGCTAGTTCTTGCTCTAAGCCCTCGAAATAGCAACGTTTGCACATAATAGGCCTACTTCAATTATGAAATGTCAAGATTTTTAAAGTATTTTAAGTACATATAATTAAATTTGTTAGTTTACTTCGAGGACTGTTAAATATCAAAAATGGAAAAAATATCAATATTTATTTTTGAGACACCCTGTATGACAGTGATTATAAATAGATGTGCTTTAAGAATTAATTTACAAGGTCAAAGGTCACTTAATGGATGCATCATGTTTATTAATTCTCTATAGTATTGTGTTTGTTGGGTGTTCTACGTTATGGATATGTTTATAATACCATGAATACTGTAAGCAACTTTAGACTGTGCCATAATTTTCATCTCGCGAAAAATGTTACACATTACAGGCCCAACTCAAAACGCATGGCCAAATACATAAATAAATTAATTAAATAAAGAAATAAATATATAAATAAATAAATAATAAATAACATAACATAACATAACATAACATAACATAACATAACATAACATAACAGAACATAACATAACATAACATGACATAAGAACTCGCAATTATGAATGTCACCCCGGGTTGCGAAATATTGTTATTATATTCTTTACGTTTTTCTCTTTCATGTGACACCACTCTGGGGGGGTCATACCTTCTCGACATTTGGAGCCCGGGAGCACTTCGATATGAAATGGATATAGGTGTAGGGCTGGTACTTTCGCAGTAAGGGACATTTGGTGAGAGCAAAATATAAAACTAGAGCGGTTACCGCACCATAGCTGAACCATGATGCTTCAACAGTATTGTGGAATATCACTGTAACCCGGGGGGCTCATACCTTCTTGGGAGATATGAAAAGGATAAAAGGACCCAAAATAGGAATATCGACCCAGGTCTAATGAGGAGTGTGACCCCCTAGTGGGGAAATAATTTTAATGCATTCTATACTTCTTTATCTTTCATTTGACACCACTCGGGCCATACCTTCTTGGCATTTCGAGATATGAAAAGGACCCAAAATAAGTGGGGAAATAATTTTAATGCCTTCTATAATTCTTTCTCTTTCATTTGACACCACCCAGGGGGTCATACCTTCTTGGCATTTCGAGATATGAAAAGGACCCAAAATATGTATAATTATTGACTCATGAAACTATTTTCATATTCGTTATTTTGTTTTCTTTCATTTGACACCACTCGGGGTATAGTACCTTCTTGGCATTTTGAGATATGAAAAGGACCCATATAAATATTGAGCCAGGGCTTATTATGAGTGCCACCCGGGTGGAAAAATATTTTTATTATATTCTTTACTTCTTCCTCTTTCATTTGACACCACTTCGGGGTACATACCATCGTGGCATATGAAGATATGTCCATTTCAGACCAAAAGGTTGGTAATTAAGTAAGTATTATAAGTAAGCAAGTAAGTAATAAGTAACGTACACTAATGTAGGCTGATACCATTTCATGGTTCAGCAAAATATGGGGTCATTGCGTAAGAGCATGTGTTTTGGCATTCAGGTGCATATCAATTTGTAAGCGCTCTTTTATCACAGTTCATTGAATTTATAACCGCATGACAAAACAGGCGAAAATAGTAACTTTTTGCACAAGATTTGCAATTTAAAGAGAATTGGGCATTGCTTATTCTAGTGACGCTAGTGTATGGACAATATAAGTGTGCTTTTTTATTTAATGACATAAAATTTGACAAATATTTTAAGGAACACTTGAGGCTTTGGTCAAAAAATGTGCTTGGACAGGTAGTTTTCAACAGATTTACCGCATTCGTCTTGCTATAACATTGAATTGCGTTATCTGTTGACCTAGTGACGAAACGTGTTTTTTAGGGGGAAGTGTTAGCTTTCGTTTGATATAAAAAAATTCTGATTGGATGAAGGGAACACTTGAGGTTTCGACAAAAACCAATCAAAGAGGCCCATTTTTCAGCTAGAAGCTCCACAGCTCTCACATTGCTATGCACTCAACCGCGTAGTGTAATCAAAGACTGGTGGAGATATTCACCCTGGAAGCTCTTGGACGAAAATGTGTGCTCAGGTGTATCGAGGTGGAAACTGAACGCATGATAGTTTATAAGAGAAACATTTTTGCATAGGAACCTTTCCATATGAGAGCAAAATGTACAAACTATGGGGTCATTGGGTGAGAGACGAACCGTTTGGATCTAAATTAGGGGGCATTTGGTGAGAATAGGACCTTTTTTAAAATGGGGTCTGGGTGAGAGCAAAAAAAAAAAAGCCTCGAAAATTGAATTTAGATGACTCGTTGGTGTTCATGTGTAAGTATTTAGGGTCTTTGGGTGACAAATCGAAAGGAAAAATATGGGGTCTTTGGGTGACAGAGCATATGCACATCAAAAAATATGGTTTCTTTCCGGGGTTTCTTTGGGTGACAGCGGTGCTGAAAAAGGGCTCTTAACAGGCCTACATACGCGTCACCTCCAAAGTGGGAGTGCCCCCGGATTTGGAGATATGTCCATTTCAGACCGTTGTTGACTACGTCAGTAAGGAAGAAAGTAAATTAGAATAATAGGCTGAGACCATTTCATGGTTCAGGAAAAATACATGTACGTGCTTGACTCCACGGTTAGCTCTGCCACAAAAACCATTGGGGGGGTGAATCCAAAACACATTCGAAATGTCCCCTTCCCCCATCTGAAAAATTCCTGGCTTCGCTGCAGCTTGGTGGCAAAGCCCATGATTGAGGGAAATGCTCACTCCTTCGTAGCCGTCTAGCGTCTCTGGATCATTGTGTCCATTCCTCCTGACACCTTGATTTTATTGGACCAATCATTTTCGAATTTGGATATTTTTCCTAAAAACTTGCCACCCCGGGCCCCCAACCCCCATCAGAACAAACCTTCACTGAAAACTACACAATTTCGGGCAAAAAAAAATTGCCGAATTTTACACCCATGCCTCCACAGAAAAAGATCCTTCTATCAATTTTAAATTTGCGTTTTCTTTCATGTTCGATCACACCTTTCCATGAAAAAAAAAAGCTCACCCATAAAATTGTCTAATAATTGATCAGTCCTTTACTGTAGGCCGTATGCAGACTTTTTACTAGACGTATAATATTTGATGTAACATATATCTCTACGTTATTTAATCTATTGGCATTCTATTTCCAGTAATGTTTAACAAATGTTTGATGACGTAAAAGCGATATATTTCTACCAGATATTATACGTAACATATTATCGATTTTACGTCATCAAACATTCGTTAGAACTTAAACATTACTGGAAATAGAATGGGACTAGATTAAATAACGTAGATACATCAAATATTATACGTCTAATACTCAGAGTCTGCATACTGCCTAAACACCAGTCACCATGAAAACAAACTCATAGATACATGCTCTTTTGTATTCTTATTCAATGTCATTTTATTTTTCTAAAAAAAAAAACACACACAAAAGTAACTACTCCAAAATTGTAGTCAGTGTATAATTCAGACACAAAATACACAAGTTTGCCAAACTTAAAACAAGTGATACATTTTTATATTAAAAATGTTATTTTTAAAATCAGGGTCAATAGGAAACTAGAAAATATGCACTTTCCGCTGATACAAAGATCTCCATTTTGATGAGGAGAAGTGGAGATGCCGTTGATTATACCATCCTTTTTTAATTCACAGGACTAGAGGAACATTTTTGACCACTATACGCTGGCAAAGTTACGTAATTAATCGAATTAATTACCATAGCAATAGGTGAAAACAATTTTGAACATATCGCGCTGCACTACAAGCAGGTTACACTCATCACTGAATACAATACTGGTCTTTTTAAGGGGGTACTACACCCATTGATTTTTTTTGCATTTTTTTTCTTTTTGTTAAGAAATTACCAAAAAAAATTGGACAAAGTGGTATGCAAAATGAAGGGGCAAATCTTCTCGTTTTATTGGTGGCATCGGTATCAACGTAGCTTACATGCTTTTAAAAGTAGAAGCCAAAAGGTGGTACATCACTGATGATTTAAATTCACTTCATTTTGGAAAGCTTAATATCAACGGATTTCGTTAAAATTTTGGATATGTGTTGCTAACACGTTAGGGAAATAAAGTTGATATGTAAAATGGGAATAAGTGGTTCCTGATTTCTTTTATGACTTCATGAACTTGGTGCTCCACAACTATCAAAAAAGGAACTGGTTAAAATGCTTCTATTTTCAATGTTGAGCTATATTTTGTATTTTTAACTTGCAACATTATTTCACTGAAACTTAATTAAGCCATAGGTAACAGGTTACCACAACCATACTACAGCAATGTTGAAAAAATTGTATTTCTTGTCACCTATACCACCATATTGGGTAGTTTTCCGTAAGCTTAGCTTTTGTGATTTTGGTAACTATTTTATATTTATTTGTGAAATCCATCTCAACTAGGCATTCTAAATTGTACTCACCATTTACATCCCAAGGTATATTAGTATATCCACCTTGCACTTCTCGATATATATCCAGTTAAAGACAGAATATCAAAATTATTCCTCATTATGATACATTTTGTATCACAGACTCTCACATGTGTATTCAAAATTGATGCTTAAATTTGACCTGAACCAATTGACCTATAACCTGACATACGGTGACCTAATAGCCTTTTCTTCTCCTAACAACACATCAATAACAACATCAATATCAAATTGACTAATGACTATGCATCTATTGTGTAAGTGTTTATTTAATTTATTCAGTGTTATATATTTTGCAAGCACCACTAGAATTTCTATAGAGAGTATAACAAAGGATTTAATGTATTCTATTCATGTACCCTACTTGAACATGTTGAAAAGAATAAATTATGGTTTGTTATGAAACACGCATCTGAGTTACCAGGATACGGTAAACAAAAAATATATAGGGCTAAAATGACTTACTATACAATGGTTTAAAAACACCTTTTTTATTTATTTTTTTAAATTTTTTTTATTTCACATGATCCGTGCATATATCGCCTCGCTATAAATGAAAAAATATTTTTTTAGACCAATCAAACCAATATATGGGTGTAGTACGCCCTTAAAGGATACTAATCTTACAGGTGCAAGTGATCAGCATGATGTGGTTCAATGTAGAGGTACCGTGTGAACGTATCAGTGCAGCGCGGTAATCCGATTATTACGTAACTTCACCAGCGTATACAATTTTTTTACCCAACTTAACCCAGGGGCCTAACCAGCTTGGTTGATTGGTTTCTATCCTGAAAATATTCTTTGTGGTCTTGACTATATACTATTCTGCCAAAGTATAGATTTTTTAGCAGTGTGCACAACTGTTGCAATTTTCCTGTTTGCACTAACAGCAGACCATTTTAAAACTTCATAACTTCATGTCCAGGGTCATGAGAACACATTTAAAAACTTTCTTAGTACTAATATTGCTGGCAAAAAAAAACCCAAATAAACATTTGATTTTTGAAAACAAATTTTGAAAATAATCGGAATTATTTTTAAAACTACCAGTCAAAATCAATACATTTTGGCCAAAAAAATGCAAAAAATTAATTGAGTAACTCGGCAAGATTAAAAATAAAAATCTTTCGAAATGCAAAATCTAGGTCGGGCAACCTAAGACATGGTCACATCCGCAACTTTTGTCACATACGCAACACTAAAAAATTATGGCCAAATAGGGCTCGCCATTTTTACAAAATTTGATAGCGGGCTAAAGATGTACATTGTATTTCTTATTAAAGCTTTCGAAGATGTTAAATCTCAAAATAATAACAGAAATAGCATTTTTATTGGTTGCGGATGTGGCATACGTGGTGGGGTGGCCTCAAAATGAGCTCTTGTTTACATACATGTATGTTGTTATTGTCATGTCTGCATTATATCAAACATCAGTATATTTGTAGACTTTATAATTAATATTGTCCAGCATCCACTGTTACATACACTACAGGTACATGAATAACCTACAACACATCTATCTCTGCTAGACCTAATAAGTTCCTTGTATAGACCCTATCAAATAAACTCACCTGCAACGGTACTATAACAATTGAAATAGCAGACATGTTGGTGGACAGTTTTAAGTGACAGAGGGAAAGGTCTTCAGTTCGATTCCGCAACCATTCTTTAGAATTGCCCTATGGTACCTTATGGTTGACAGAATTTTATTTAAATGAGGACACAACGTAGTTATTTGAATTCTTCTACACGTTCCCTGTGAATTGAGCAATGCAATTGTTGCTTAAGCTCACTACCATTCGCAAGGTGCTGTGAACTGCATTTTTTTTTGCTGCTTCAACCAACAATACATCGTATACCCTTAAATGAAGCAACATAATTTGTGGAACTAATAATTAATACTAGCGAGCTGGTTCCACCAGTAACAAACTACATAATCATCTAGATTAATGTCATATAATCCCAGATTGCACTTATATGCGTACATGTATATATTGAGATCAACATATTCTCTTCTAAAACTTAATTCTGTTAATGTTTCTTTGTACTCAGTCTTGGGTTAAAAGTTTAACAGCAGGTGACTACTACTAGCTAGTCCTCTAAGCCTAATTGATAGGTATAGGCCTACTGTACATCATACATGTTTACATGTAGGTCCTACCAGCCATTTTGTTGACAAGTTGTCTATTTCTGTCAAATTTTAATTCGCTTGAACCTAGTTGAAGTGCCAACATGCTATATGGCACAGGTGTTTGCATTTACTTTACACATCGTCATCACTCATCACTACAGTATCATCATCTGGATCCATCTCTTGCTTTAGCTTGTTGATGCAGATGATTCCTTCCAGTACAAGTTCAAATTTCATCTGTAAAGAAATAAACCAAAATATAAATTAAAAATTTAATTTTTGAAAATCAGATTGTTCAAATTTAAATCCGATTTTTTTTATTTAGATCCGATTCTTTTTTATTTATATTGATTTGTTTAATTTTTTTTATTCCGAGAACTATATACCCCATGATAGAGTCAAAAGAGACCAGTGAAAAGCTAGACATAATGTAATCCTATCAGGTATTTACAAATATTCAAACATGTTTTTACATTTTCAAAGAAAATATTTGGTAAAATCATGGGAAAAACCTGTAGCATTCTACATCTTGAAGGTGAATTTTGGCAATATATAAAAATGACATCATAGAGGTATTTTAATTGTATCCAGAAGTTGTAGAAGCATTAGGGATGAGGTAAAACCATCAATTTAAGAAAGAAATTAACTTACATTTATAATTTATCAAAATTGTTTTTGAAACAAGTCATGTGATTTAAATTGCGATTTGATTCAACATGATTTAAATCACGAAACCCGGAATGATTCCATGAAATTTGATTTGTTTTATGATTCTCAATTATCCAGTAGCTGAAATTTACATAGTAGTTGATTTACAGAGCTACAATTCAACTGTAAAGTAGGTAGCTGCAAGTGTAACTTGAAACAAGAATTGTCTTTAAAAAGGCATTAAAGACAAAGTTCACGGATCAGGTATACAGGCTGTATCAAAATGATTATGGACATGACTGGACATAACGGGATGCGTTATGTGTCATAGGTCATATAACAGGGCGCATTATGTGTCATAGGTCACATAACAGGGCACGTGATGTGTCATAGGTCATATAACAGGGCGGGTTGTGTCATGTCATAGGTCACATATGATAGGTCACATAACTGAGCGCACAGAATTAAAGACACAGAATAGGGACTTGACCACCATATTAATACAGGCATGAATGGAGCAAAAATTGGGGGTATTCGGTTTCCCTCGGAATGCACTCGAGGCATTCGTTGTCATGCGAAAAGCGACATGGATGAAGGGTGCATTTGAGAGACGCACTTGATGCGACCTGCACACGAGTACCAAGACGCTTCAGGTCAGGTGAGACGCCACATTGTTTTCGTTCGTCTCCGCGCACCGTCGACAAGGACCCGAATACCCCCAATTTTATCCCCCTAGCTGACGGAGCGATTGTATGTGGCGGTATAGGGAGTCCCGGTTCTCCTTCTCTAATTCTGTGGCCATAGGTCATATAACGGGGTGCGTTATGTGTCATAGTCATATAACGGGCACGTTATGCGTCATAGGTCACATAACGGGTACGTTATACATGTGTCATAGTTCACATAACAGGTCATGTTATGTGTCATAGGTCATATAACGGGCGCGTTATGTGTCATAGGTCATATATCGGGGTGCGTTATGTATCATAGGTCCATAACGGGCATGTTATGCATCATAGGTCACATAACTGGCGCGTTATGGTATGCATCATAGGTCACATAACGGGGCGTGTTATGTGTCATAGGTCACATAACAGGGCGTTTATGTGTCATAGGTCATATAACAGGCGGGTTCTGTGTCATAGGTCACATAACGGGGCACATTATGTGTAATAGGTCACATAACAGGGCGTGTTATGTGTCATATAGGTCACATAACGGGGCGCGTTGTGTGTCATAGGTCATATAACGTGCCACGTTATGTGTCATCATAACTGCGCGTTATGTGTCATGTCATATGACGGGATGCGTTATGTGTCATAGGTCATATAAAGGGGCGTCGTGTCATAGGTCATATAATGGGATGCTTTGTGTCACAGGTCACATAACATTAGCATTATGTGTCATAGGTCACATAGCATGGCACATTATGTGTCATAGGTCCACAGAGGAGAGAGAAAACAGAGCCCGTACCACCAGTCAAAGACTCCGCATCGATAATGAGGGCCGATTGTTCCATGAAATGCGACAGGCGAGACTGCTACGCAATTACCGCGATATTTTCATGGTCTATCGCATAATCGCGAAAGCACGCAATGCTCTATCGTGTATACACGAAGGCACACATCGCTGGCGTTATTGTTTTGACACATCACGATCGAACAATCGGCCCTCATGAATATGCGAGAACTCAGCGCATACAACACACGGGGACTTTGACTGGTGGTACGCTCTCTGTTTTCTCTCCTCTGCATAGGTCACATAACGGGGCACGTTGTGTCATAGGTCATATAACGGGGTCACATAACCGGGTGCATTATGTGTCATAGGTCACATAACAGGGCATGTTATGTGTCATAGGTCACATAACAGGGCATGTTATGTGTCATAGGGGCATGTTGTGTCATAGGTCATACATCGGGGCACGTTATGTGAAATAGGTCACATAACTGGGCGTGTTATGTGTCATAGGTCATACAATGGGGTGTGTTATGTGTCATAGGTCATATAACGGGGCACTTTATGTGTCATATGTTATATAATGGGCATGTTATGTGTCATATGTCATATAACAGGGTGCGTAATGTGTCATAGGTCATATAATGGGGCGTGTTATGTGTCATAGGTCATATAACGGGGCGCGTTTTGTGTCATTGGTCATATAACGGGGCGTGTTATGTGTCATAGGTCATATAATGGGGTGCGTTACGTGTCATATAATGGGGTGCATTGTGTCATAGGTCACATAACGGGGCACGTTATGTGTCATATGTCACATAACGGTGAGCGTTATGGGTCATAGGTCACATAACGGGTGCATTATGTGTCATAGGTCACATAAACGGGGCACGTTATGTGTCAGAGGTCATATAACAGGGCGCGTTATGTGTCATAGGTCATATAACGGAACAACTATCATACTATAGCCTAAAGCCAAGAATTTTCTGCTTTACAAATGCTAAATTCCGCCTTTCTCCGCTTTGTAATTTTAGCACATTTCTGACATAATAAAATTTCACAAGAATCTTGTGACGATCATTGCGATTTGCAAAGTTGGGATGGGTGATTGGGTATCATGGCTGCAATGGGAGGCGTTGGACGGTAAATCTATGACGGATTTTACTTTATTTTGATGAATTTTGAAGACCCATTTCATTTAGTATTTTATCTATTTCTTAATAATTGTATTTTTTCCTTTTTCTAGGTCATTTTTGCTTATTTTTTATATTTTTTTCTCAGAAATGCGTTTTCCGCTTTACCTTCTCAATTCCGCATGATTTTTATGGAATTTCCGTAACGGAAAATTCTTGGCTTTACTATAGCCTAACCTAACCAGGGGAAGATGAGAGAGTTTAATGTCCAAATTTGTCATTATATATAGTACCCCAATTATTGACAGAAAATATAAGCAAACATTATGGGTAGATATGTATCAATTTCTATGAAGCATGAAGGTTATGGTTAAATCATGTTCAAGAATATAAACTAATTTTTATTTGGCCCCACCTCACAGTGGCCCCGGCTTTTGGTAGTAAATTGGCTTAATGAAAAGTCCAGTGTATTTGTCCTATATGCCCAGCCTCATACACTGTACAGTCACATTGCTAGATTAAATGGGCTAAATTGTTCTTGACATGTGAGGCAGGATTAGAAAAGACATTCAAACGAGGGTATGAGATATTAGGAAATATTTCCTAGCCTCTTAACCACAGGGTTGGTGGGCTACAATAGCTATTCAAAGACACATGGTATATAAGGGATAAATTGTGCATAGGAGATGAGAGTGGAAGTGAAATTAGAAGTTCACTCCATGAACAAAAACAAGGTATAATTCTGGACCATTGTTTGAGGTATCAGTAATCATTCTGGACCATTTTGAGGTATACATTTATGAAGTCTATTTGCATTAGGCTGTATGACCTAATCCTTTTATCATCCAATAAAAGCAGTTACGCATTGTACATACCGGACTTTTGATGTTCAGTTGAGTTCATCACTAAAACAGTAAACATTCTGATTTGTAAGCCAGTTGCTGCATTACTAAACAGTTCACTTCAAGTTGACATCACTGATATCACCTAGTGTGGAAATTCAAGAAATAAGATTTTATAAAATGGAGCAACCTTTTACAAGAACAAGCATTTATCCTCCAGGTTTCTGAAAAAGGGCTTCTCCATGCTGCACTTGCATGTAAAAGAATCCTAGCTCCAAAGTTACATGGGAGGTGGGACTGATCAGTACCAAATTCAAAATGTATTTAAAGGAGTCTCCGCAATCACAACATTATTCCTTATATGTTAGAAAAATAATTATCAAGCACGAATCACATGGTTTTATTTTTAAAACAAACTCATAGTAGTGATAGGCTGTACAGCCCAAAAAGAAGGGTGATGTTTCAAAAGCTTAGGGTACCAGCTGAATTGAAGCAGCTAATCCTCCTGAGCATTTTGACACCTTTAAAAAAAAATCGGTTGAAAAATGAGACAGTGCCGGCCAAAAAACGACGCATAAGGGGGATTTCTTGGGGACCCCCCCTATTTTTCACTATTTTGACAATTATGGGCATTTTCTTTGCTGTTTGTTGGATTCTAATGATTATTTACATGATTTTGGGTCCCCTGGATATATTTATGCAATTTTTACCCAAATCGTATGTTTCGATGCAAGTTCAAGAGCTAATTTAGGATGTGAGGGCGCTATTCAGCCTAATAGCTGTTACGTATCCCCCTCATTTATCATTTCTTATTATCAAATCAAAGTTACTGATAAATAACATCTTCTATCCAAATTTGAACTCTCAACTTAATATTTCACTTGTGCGTAGTACCCATTTGAAAATGTGTAGAGACGCTCCCATTGACTTATAAGTGACAAATCTGCCCCCCCCCTTGTGTGTCGTTATTTGGCCGGCACTGTCTCATTTTTGGCCGATTTCAATGAAATTGGTGTCAAATTACTCAGAACACCAAGCTGCATCAAATAAGCTGGTACCCCGGTTTGCAACTACACCCTTATACAGCCTATCACTACTCATAGTGACTATAAAAAGGAATAAAAACATCCGTTTCCCAACACGCGATATTCAAAATTCCCAGGCGCCGAGTGCAATGATGTCCCAGTAATACAATGAAGGCTGACGACAATTGAACACAAATAACCATTACATCATTGCACTTAGACAATTTCGGCGCGGGAATTTTGAATATCGCGTGTTGAGAGCCGACTGTTTTTATTCGTGTTTATGGTCAATATGAGTTTGGTTTAAATAAAACAATGTGATTTGTGCTTGATAATTATTTTTCTAACATATGAGGCACAATGTTATGATTGCCGGAGTCTCCCTTTAATAGAGGTTATCTGTGTTCTATAAGCTGCATATCCTACATTGACTCCTATACCTTGTTTAGGACTTTCAAAAGAAGTACCTGCATGTGCAACCGTGACTATTTCAAAATAGCCCGCCAAAGTCATGCAGGTAACTCCGAGGTTGTGCATTGAATTAGTTTGAATGAGGAATACTAAGGGAACCAATGCCTTTTGTTAGAAGTCACGAAAGTGGATAACTTCTATTATCTGGCTATTTATTTGCACGCTTAAAGTAAACTGCGCAGTGAGCACCCTTTGGATAAGTGCTGCAAATTTCTTCATGCACACATTGTGTACATCCCAGCTGCGCAATGCTTGGTGCAATAATAGATCAATGTAATACGAACAGCAAGCTAAATACACACATTGTAAGCGCTGGAGTGAAATCACAATTTTCTTCATATTACCTCATTTGTTTAGCTCAAAATTAAAAGGGGGCAATGTGATTATTGTGATAAGTGAAAACTAACATTTAGGAATCTATTTTATAAAAATCACACATTATGGCTTTAGTCCAGTGCTAGCACTCACTTTATCTGACCCATATAATGTTTCGTCCGACTCCAGTGCTGGTCGAGATTTGCTGTGAACATACCAGGTTGGATGATTTGTGTCGGTAAAAGAGAATCATTGAAGCACTTTTTCACCAGTTATCAAGAGCTGTGTAGCCTAGCTGTGTTGTGCCATGCAAAACCAGACCGAATTGAGAAACAAATCCCTGAGAAAAAAAACCAAATTGCATATGTATAACAGAATAATCATTTTATAAGAGTTGGAAAGAATAACTTTTTCATACTAAGTAAATCCCTATAATCTAAGTATTCTTCTTCCTGGTCCTGGTAAATGTGTGTACGTGTGGTAGAGTTTGAAAAACACTGAGGGTGTCCCTATGAACTATGTTACAATATTGCTTTACCTTTTATATTGACAAATCTCAATAAGCGCCAAATCAAAACGGGCCAACATTTTAGGTGTTATGATAAAAAGCATATATGTGAGAACCAATCAGAGCAAGCATTAGTAAATTACTAGCTGTGCATAAATATGGTATAATGCACTGGCGCGCAGTGTTTTCGGACGCGTTTATTTTCTTTCGGGTGGATGCATTTATATTTGTTTGCATTTTCCAACATTTTTACTGACAATTTTGTTATAAGAATTGCAAAAATCACAGGTTTTTTTAAGCCGTGTATGAAATAGGTTAATAAATACTTATCACATGTTACTCGAGAAATTGTAAAAAATAATGCACTTGTACTGAGATGTTGATGCGTCTAATGCACTCCCCCTTTGGGGCTCGTGCATTAGACGCATCAACATCTCAGAACGAATACAATATTTTGTACAATTTCACTCCCAACAAGTGATAGTCCCTGGGATTAAGTCCCACTTTTGACACTGATCTACATACTATATATAGATAATGGGGTTCAGAGCTGTTCAGACATCTATTTTAAGAGTTACAAGTATATATACAATCACGGTACATCATTTTGTCTCCTACAGTTTGTCCACTCTGAAGTATTAGTGCCAACGCACGCAGTATGCCGTGCGTTAACAGTGCGATATATAGTGCTGCGTCTCTGCTGCAGGTATGCGTGCCTTCAAAGTCGGCAAAATGTGTGCGCCCGCGTCGGTATACTTTGTACTTCAGAGTAGACTGACTATAAAAGGTGAAGTGTTTGATATTCACATAGAAGTAGTGATGTTACACATTACGTTTTGTAACCTGGAGAGATTTGATAATGTCCAACCTCCTTTTCAACCAAATCGATGGTAACACTTGTAGTGAGGGATCAACATTTAATCATAAATTGCCTCAGGCAAAACTCACATCCTGGGAACTAAATACCACACAAGGTCATTTTTGTGTAATATTGACCCATGTGTGCCATACTGCCTTTAGCTATAATGACAGCCATGGTGATGTGGTCAACTCATTGACAGATACCAACCTCAGGAGGGAATTCATTTTTTGATCAATTCTCTTTGTGATACTTGCCATCTTGTCATCCGTGCCCTCATCTTGTCTAAAATCGACTATGGCAATGGACTAGCTCCTATAGGGTCAAACAAAACTGACATTCAGTGTATTCAACGCATCCAGAACTGGGCTGCGAAGATGATATGTCAAGTCCGTAAACATGCAAGATCATGCCCGGGATCATGCCGGGGGATCATGCCACTCCATATTAAGGTTGCCTGTGGAAAAAAGAATTTGTACAAATTCTTTTTTCCACAGGCAACTTTAAGACACATTTGTATAATTCTTTCTAATTGCTCTGTTGCTCTATATATATTTTGCTTGTGTATTTTGGCCTTTTGCCACCAGGTTTTGCCACCTTTAATATTGTGTGCACTGTGCAGCGCTACGCTCTTAATGTAGCAGCTAAATATGTATGTATGTATGTAGGTAGGTAGTGAAACATAATGAGGATTAATTACCATAGCAAAGTTACACTATTTTTGAATGTAGCAATAGGTGCACAATTTTTTTAATATATCGCGCTGCACTAGTGCGCTGATGCGGTACGTACCACTGCAACTGCATTGAACCACATATGTCAAAGAGAACATAAATCATATGCTTTGGAACGGGGGGGGGCCTCAGCCCCTGAATATTAATTTTGGTGTGGGAGCCTGAATACCTTTCAGCCCCCAATAAACCTAGGTGGAGTTAACAAATTGTGATAAAATAGAGGGAAGAGTGTTTGTGACCTATATTTTGCAAAATTTTCTGACTCGGGTGGAAAACCCCGTCTGCCACCGCAGAGAGGGTGGCCCACTAAAAAGTTTTAAATTTTCAGCTCCCCAAATGTAAAAAATCTTTCTAAGCCAATGCAAATGTTGATTTACCTTGTTTTGCAGATGCAATCAAAATTCAGTACCTCTTGTCGCTGTCATAATTCCCATTCAAAAAATTGGTGGACCAGTACAATGGATTTCTCAGCCATTCTAAGTGTAAAGCAAACATAATGTAAAACATACAAAATAAATAAAAGCATATTACTATTGTATCATGGGCTGGACAATGGTCTATCTTTAGAACTCAGCAAGAAAAGTAGTGCTATTTTTATTAATTCAAATTAATCAATTAATTGAGTTCCCATGGTGGATGCCATTCCTGCTAGACAGGAGTGGGGAAGATATTTGGAGAGTTTTAATATGTTAAGATGTTACATTAGGAGTTACAGAAAGTTACAGTTTTTTTATTTTTTTTAATTTTGACCAATTTCACCAAAAATATTTGAAATTTGGGCCAAAATCTGGCTTTTTAATGATTTTTTGAAAAATCAGCATTTGTTGACCATTTTGGTGCAAATTTCTCAAAGTTGGTCGAAATTCAAAAAATGAAAAACCGGTCCTAGATATTTTGATCTAGTTTTTAAAAATTAATAATAAAAAATTTTGGCCCAAGAATTTTTTTTTTACGGTGCACTAAAAAGAAGTGGGCCAAAAACCTTTATTTTTGGGATTTTGGACCAAAATGGGATTTTGACCAAAATTTGACCTCACAGATGAACTTATCAAGTCTTTGCCATTCTAAATATGTATACTTTTATATACTTTAGACCAACAATTTAGAAGTTATGAGGCCCGAAAGTTTCCATAATTCCAGGGTTCAGACCAACCTTAACTTGAAAGTTACGTGTGGTGAGTTGTCAGCAGCAGACTCAGAGTACTGAGTAGGGAGGCCCCAGGTCACATGGGGGAAAATGGTAAATCACACATATTTAGCAGCATTTCTCCTCATTTTTCACAATTTTGCAGAATCCAGCAGCCTGTTTTAACAGATTTTGTCATTATTTGAGAAAATCTGGCTGTTTTTGTGTGATCTCCCATTTTCCCCCATGCGACATGGGGCCTCGTTTCAGATCATGATTTTACATTTGAAATCACTCACCTTAAAAAAAATAAAAAATCCGTAGGGGGGGGGGGTATGTGGTTGGGTGGGGTGGGGTGGGTGGGGGTGGGTGAAATTTCGCAACGTTTGAAATCGCTCATATTTTCAACCGCTGGAATCTCAGGGCAGTAAATGTGTTGGATATAGCTCAATTTTGGCTCCAACTTGATTATTTTGCATTGGGTTCAATGTAAAATTTTCACATGCATTTTTCTGGAATTCCAAGTGCTTTTTTCCTCTGTCGTTCCACAGCTGTGTGCTGCTGTACATACTCAATGTGTAATTTGACTGCCACACTCTTGCAGTTAATGGGCTATTCCATTTGACATGCATACACCCCTAGATGGAGGTCATGACTCAATCGCGCACACAGGGGTGTAGATATCAAGTGGGATCGCCTATTCAGGTAACTGCCTTTGTTATTCACACTCCCTGTGTGGAAGAGTAAGGGCATGTCTTCCATAGGGGTGTATGGATT